>NC_053133.1:27867029-27899529 GCF_010015445.1 Perca fluviatilis
GTGTGTTTAGGGCGTTTCCAAATCCACTTTTGCTAGTTTTGACGGCAGAAAAAAGGGTCCGTGTGCCGGGCGCCTGGTTCTGAAGGGTTGTACTTAGTGTCTTCATTAATCAGAGGTGTGTTTTGGGCGTAACATGCAATCAACCAATCAGAGATCATCTCCCATTCCCTTTAAAAGCCAGGCGCGTTTGGACTTTGGAGCATTGCTGTTATGATGGATTTACACCCTAATATTTTTATTTGTAATCTTCTGCGTTGTGTGTGTGTGTGTGTGTGTGTGTGTGTGTGTGTGTGTGTGTGTGTGCTGCTGTGCGTCCCTGTGTGTGTAACAAGCATAGTGTGCACGTGTTGTGCACGAGCCTAGAAGCATTTTACTAATGCTCTGTTAAAATAACAATGAAATGCTGCGTTATTGACTTTAGACCAGGTTTTTGTTGGTCAATGGTGCGATCACTTCCAGCTGCCTCAAGATAGCAATACTCCCAGAATGCACCTGAACACACCTCCCTGTAAGACCAGCACGCCCATGGGCGCACAGATGGGTGCAGGTGCATTTGCTATTTAAACGACGCTGGCGCTGCGTCGGTCTTAAACTAGCAAAGGCACTTGGGTCGGGCTTTGTGCTGCGCTGGGAGCAAGATAGGGCCCAAAATCTTTGGTTTGGTCCAATATTCACTGATGTTTAAGTGTTGATTTGGTAGTTTTGAAGCGCCATTGGGGTTAGTAGAAGCAGGTCAGACAGAGATGATGATTATTACCCCTCTGACATCTTCAAACACTCAGAAACCCAAAAATAAATCAAAGAGCTGGAGCTAAACTGAATAAAAAAAACCTCAAATTTGTAACTTGGGAGTCTCTGTTAATTGAACACAGAGTCTCTGGCTCTCAACGAAGGCGGTCACATTTCTCTCCCTCTCCTCCCGTTTGCCTGCCCTGCTTTGCTCTCTCGTCTAGTCTTTGTCTCTGTGTACTTCGAGAGTCTCTCTCTCTGCACCGCTCCAAAAAAAATTAAAAATACCAAGAATTATGGATTTGATCAACTGGTCTCTCAGCAAAATCAACACATTCTCACACCCAACTCGTAAAATAAGGACGTTCGGTCAGGAGCCTTTCTCGTTCTTATTTGACGTTAAAAGTCTCCTTTAGCGTCTCATGTAAACGTGCTTGGTCGCCACTATTGCCGTCCCTTTTTCGGAGAAAAACAACGGGGAAAGGACGCCTCAAAAGCCGGGAAACACACGCCGGAGACGGGGAAACAAAACGCCACACACGGGGCGCGAACCCGAGTCTCCTGAGAGAAAGTCCGGTGTTTTACCCATCCGCCACCCCAACCACCATCCTTACCCAGCAATTTCCCCTCACATACCGCTCGCTAAGTCTCATCCAACTGCGGCTCTCCCCCGTACGTTACACTAATACGCCGAAGGGTGCCTTTTTCGTCGCATCAGACGCTGAAGGACACTGACCAAACGTACTTATTTTATGAGATCGGGTTGGCAAAATTGACACCATCTTCTCGACGCATGGGAGAGGTGGCGGTGTCTGGCGGCTCTTTCCGTGGAGGACATTGAAGATATCTACCTATTCGGAACCATGATAACAGGTTTTTTTTGCTGATTGGCTCAGGCCTTACCCTGGTTTATCGAGAAATTAGGAAGAAGACGGGAGCCGAGCAAAGTCCGAACTCAGATTGGGACTATGAACACCATGAGCCACAACTTGGATACCAGCTTGGTGAAACTGACAGCTTTGGAAGGTCTGGACAACATCTCGGAGAAACTCACGGCTTTATTTAGGACGATTCAAAGCAGCGCTTGCACCGCGGGGAGTGTTCACGGTCAACATTTTGGGTACAAAGTCTGCGCTCGTATCCAGAGCGACAGTGAGTGAGTCAGTCACACAAAATGAAATCTCTCCTTTGTCAGGGTTGCAATCAGCACTTTGTAACTTTGTTAAGAAAAGGAAACTTGAAAGTCACAATCCCCAGCTCCTTACGTCCACATTTTGAGCAAGATATTGAAGCCTAAATATGCAGAGGTTGGGGAGTCGAGTCGGCAATTTGAGGACTTGAGACTAGCTTGACTTACTTTGATGAATGACTCGACTTGACTTTGACTTGGTGTTCAAGACTTGAGACTTGCTTGTGACTTTGATCGATTCGGAGACCAGAATGGACGTTTTAGAGGAGACAGTGTGTGACTAAATGCGCCTACTCGCCCTAAGACAAAACAAATTCCAGTCTTATCTTTTCGGCTCCCCTGCACCAGCGCTGGCCTTGGCCGAGGCCGGTGTTGTACAACACCTCCCCCTGGAAGCACTGCAGCGAAGGCTCACTCTCGCGTTCCTTACCCGACTCCCACATACACCTGCTGACTGTTGACTCGGACTGGGTCCTGTTCAAGGTTGACTCCATGGCAACCGGCTGTGTATCGCTATGACAATCGTGCGGACTGAGACGACCAGATTACAGGGCCAGACGTAGTTTGACTACTCGGGCCTACACACACACACGAACCCTTACATATATACAGATATGCAATCACCCCACCATACCCCGTATCTCGCCTTCGCCGCTTTGTACCCCCAGTCGGGCGGGCGGGTCTGTGACCAGCGCCTTTGTTTTCGCTGCAGGACCAGATGGCTGCTTACCTGTGCTGGACTACCTGCACCCCAACACTCCCCTCCCCCATTGCGAGTCTCGTGTGCTCTTGTATTGGTTATGTGCTTATGTAGCTGAGGTGTTTTTTTTTTTTCCTGTTCCAACACTGTACTCCTATCAGGGGCATAGTCTGGGAGTTGCCTTTTTCTCCTCCCTTCTCCTCATGTCATGCTGTATTTTTATATTATGAAAAAAACACTTTTTCTGGGATTTGGGGTGTTATTTTGTGTCTCTAGTGCTTCCACACACATACAAACTTTGAAAAAAATCCATCCATGCTGTTTGGAGTGAGATCTGGTTTCTGAATGTGTCCTGCCTTCAGTCTCCTGGTGAGCTGTTCAAAATCGGCCTCGGACTGTGACGTCACAGTCCGAAATGAGCTGGCTAACCACAACCGTTAGCTCGTAGCGTTAGAGTTAGCCGGCTAATGCTAGCGTTAGCCGGCTAACGCTAACGCTAGCATGCTACGTCGTTCTCAATAGCAAAGCACTGCTACAACACACACAAGTTCAGCATAATCTCCAAAAGAACTACTTACATGTGTGCCCTCATTTAGAAGTCTCCCAGCTAATCCTGCCTTGTTACTGACCAAAGTTGGAGAAACAGCCTTTCTTTTACTGTCTCTAGAGTTAGCTAGCTGACATGCTCTACATCTGAGCTACTGAGCATGTGCGAGTGCAATCAAAGATAGTACAGAAGAAGAAGATGAAAAGAGGTCTCACTCTGTAGCTAAAACAGAAACCAGGTGAAAAGAGGATCTGCAGCAGTGAGAGAGAGCTGTGCAGTACAACAAAAATATGGTGTTTTTTGAAAATTAAACCATGTAAACCTATTCTGGTAAAACCTTAAAATACAGTTATGAACCTGAAAATGAGCATAATATGGGCGCTTTAATACCCTGTCGTCCTGCCCTGTCTACCCCATTGTCACATTGTATGTTTGTATACGTATGGGCAGGTTGATGTGGTTGTATCCTGTAAAGCGCTTTGTGATTTTTATCTGTGAAATGCGCTCTATAAATAAACTTTACTTACTTACTTAGTCTCTGGTGTCGCTGTGACCCCCTCCCACTCCACTGAGCTATAAACGGCGAGGTAAACCTGCGTGTTGCCTCGCTACTAATCACTCTGCATAATTCATGTCGAGCTCATTACTAATTCAGGAGCGAGGCTCAATAACAGGCAGATGCCACAGACTGTTTCAGCCCATATTGTTTTCATAATCTATATTCATTACTGGAGGACGATTCAAAGCAGCGCTTGCACCGCGGGGAGTGTTCACGGTCAACATTTTAGGCACAAAGTCTGCGCTCGTATCCAGAGTGACAGTGAGTCAGTCAGTCACACAAAATGAAATCTCTCCTTTGTCAGGGTTGCAATCAGCACTTTGTAACTTTGTTAAGAAAAGGAAACTTGAAAGTCACAATCCCCAGCTCCTTACGTCCACATTTTGAATTGTCAAGAGCAAGATTTTGAAGCCTAAATGGGCTAAAGAGGGCTTTTTTATTTCCCTCTCCTCTCCCAATGTCATGCTGTATCTGTTGCGAGAGTTAGGAGAGAGTTGAGTTGGCGCCGCATATGGCGACTCGGTGTGTTTGTGCATGTTGCTTTAATGTTTTAATGTGATTTGCACTTACGATACCAAGACACATCCCTCGTGTGTGTAAACATACTTGGCAATAAAGCTTTTCTGATTCTGATTCTGAGGTTGGGGAGTCGAGTCGGCAATTTGAGGACTTGAGACTAGCTTGACTTACTTTGATGAATGACTCGACTTGACTTTGACTTGGTGTTCAAGACTTGAGACTTGCTTGTGACTTGAAGGTTAAGACTTGAGACTTTATTTTTTACTTTATTTAACCTTAATTCAACCAGGTAGGCCGCTGAGAACAGGTTCTCATTTGCAACGGCGACCTGGCCAAGAATAAAGCATAAAACTTGCAAGACAACATACAGTTTTACATTCAGTACAGTACAAAAATCCAAATCCAATAGGCTACATAAATACAGATTAAGTAGGAATTACCAAGCAGGCGCAACGAGAGGTGTAAGTAAGTTGATGGATATTCGAAAGTGATATGGTAATAATACAATATAAATGGATAGACAGTCTATATAAATGTTGAGATGTAGTAAAGAGTCAATATACATAATATGCAGTTACATAATATACAGTAAGTGCAAATTGTGGTCTAGTTAGTGCGGTAGATCAGTAGATTGCGCATGTGGTGGGAGGAATAACAATTGAGCATGCCAGGGCAGATGGATTAGTGCAAAAGAACAAAAACAGATATGATAGCAGTGCAGGTGAAGAAGTGCAACTATGTAATGGGGCATGACAGAGATAATGGAATAAGGGTGTATAAAAAAAAGTGCATGAATAATGGAGAACAGTTAGCACGTACAGTGATTGGACAGGAGCTTGCTTGTGACTTGAAGGTTAAGACTTGAGACTGGCTTGTAGGGTTGGGTACCGAGACTACTACTGGACTTTCGGTGCCTCATCTCGGTGCCACTTAAATGTCTGTGCTTCTCTCTGATGCTCTGAAACGGACATTAGAGGCTACAGAAGCATCGCTGCATGTGTTAGCCTACCGTTAGCTAACAGCTGGATTAAACACTTTTAAAACGCTGACAGCTAACGTTAAACGGTGCGACTGTATTTCACTGGAGAGGATTCCAACACCGGCACGTAACAGTCCGCAGCTGCCATTGTCAGAAAAACAACACAGACGGTGCGTTCACTTGAAACTCGCCTCGACAGCCTCGTGGTGCATTCAAAGTTATTGTAAAATACCCTTTTCCCATCTAGTGGTTGTTTTTGTCGTTGAACAGGAATTTACTGGTGAAATAAGTCATTGTTATAAGATATAGTTATTACATTTTTAATCAATCATTTAATTTTGACCATATGGCCTTAGCAATAAACAAGCCGTTCTTTAATGTTGCCAACTGCCGTTTTGTGCTCCTTTTAAAAAAAATAAAAATAAAAAATAAATATATATATACACACATATACACAGTACAGGCCAAAAGTTTGGACACACCTTCTCATTCAATGTGTTTCTTTATTTTCATGACTATTTACATTGTAGATTCTCACTGAATGCATCAAAACTATGAATGAACACATATGGAATTATGTACTTAACAAAAAAGTGTGAAATAACTGAAAACATGTCTTATATTTTAGATTCTTCAAAGTAGCCACCCTTTGCTTTTTTTGATAACTCTGCAAACCCTTGGTGTTCTCTCAATGAGCTTCATGAGGTAGTCACCTGAAATGGTTTTACCTTCACAGGTGTGCTTTGTCAGGGTTAATTAGTGGAAGTTTTTCCCTTATTAATAAAAAAGGCAAAGGCTGGCTACTTTGAGGAATCTAAAATATAAGACATGTTTTCAGTTATTTCACACTTTTTAGTTAAGTACATAATTCCATATGTGTTCATTCATAGTTTTGATGCCTTCAGTGAGAATCTACAATGTAAATAGTCATGAAAATAAAAAGGAAACGCATTGAATGAGAAGGTGTGTCCAAACTTTTGGCCTGTACTGTAAAATATATATATATATATATATATATATATATATATATATATATTTTTTTTTTTTTTTTTTAAATCTTTTTAAAAGTATCTGTTCAGGCACCGTTTTAAAA
Source organism: Perca fluviatilis (assembly GCF_010015445.1). NCBI lineage: Eukaryota > Metazoa > Chordata > Actinopteri > Perciformes > Percidae > Perca > Perca fluviatilis. The sequence continues at coordinate 27,873,345 of NC_053133.1, forward strand.
GTTTTTTTTTTAGCACCGGTATCGGACAAAACCCAAACGATACCCAACCCTACTTGCTTGTGACTTGAAGGTTAAGACTTGCTTGTGACTTGAAGGTTAAGACTTGCTTGTGACTTGCAGGTTAAGACTTGCTTGTGACTTGCAGGTTAAGACTTGCTTGTGACTTGCACATGTGTGACTTACTCCCACCTCTGCCAAATTGTTGGCGTATGGGTCGTCCAATACCTTCTGCGTCTGTGGGTAAATGAAATGCTTTTTAAACTATCTTCTCTACTGGGAAAGTGCTTTATGAATCCATTTATGTGGCACCTTATGTGTTTTACAAATGTCAAGATGAACCTCTTAGTGCACATTGTTTGGACTATTATCTCTGTACATTTCATATATTCTCTTTGGGGGTGTGAAGCACCAGAAGCCCAACGATATGATGTACGACAGCATGTGTGCAGAAGATAACAAGTTTGCAATATGCAACACCTGCAAGGAGACAGTAGGGCGTGGAGGGACCACACCAAAAACCCCAAATCACATTGTTTTTTAGTGTGATTTTGGATGTGAGAAGAAGGAAATGGTTCTAACATTGACCTTTAGATGTGTGTGAATGTCCCACACCAGGAGTCATTTATATAGTTCTATTTTATAGTGATCCATTATCTGTTCAAACAAATATTTGTGTGTGCTGTTAAGTGGTTGGAAAAAATGAAATCGGAATTGTCTAAAATCGGTATCGGCTGGCCTAACTCAAAGAAAATCGGAAATCGGAATTGGCCTAGAGAGCTGTAATCGGTGCATCTCTAATTCTGAGTTCAGAGTAACAAGCCAAGGCGCATTTCCCCTCTTTTTCTGCCCGTTTAACTCCCATGTTGCATTGCAGTCATATTTCCCTCCTCGAGAGCTGCCAGTGAGAGTCTCCATCTATAAATCATAGTGTTGGGAGACTGGTGGAGGCTGCCAATAGTCCATTTAGGACTGCTAATGGTGACGGATGAGTGTGTGGCTACGTGAGATGTAGTGAGGTGAAAAGATGAGCCTCGGAGGGCTTCGTATCAACTTGTTTCTCTAACTGGTCCAAAACAGCAGCTGTCTGAAACTGGGGCTGATGGGAACAGGGGCGGAGCCAGACATTGTAAACATTCGCAGCTCAGCCCAAACCTAGGGGGAGTCTCGGGGCATGCTCCATTTAAAGCCTAACTCTCGCCAAAATGCAGCCTACGGTCTTTTTGTGAATGTACCCGAGTCAAACTTTCGTTTAAAAGCATAATTAGGACGGAAACGCCACTTTTAAGATTGACCGCAAACGGCCTTTTGAATGGGAGTGATAGGGGCACTACTATGATAGCATCAACATAGCTATTTTTAAACCAATCAGAAGGCTCGACACAACATGATGCTTTTACGTCTGTTTTGGTGAAAATATGTCATTTTAAAAGTAGCCTACATTTACGGTAGCTAGCTAACGGTAGACTACAGAGAAAGGGTGATTTTTTTACGTCCGTTTCGGAGCGACAGAGGGAAAATATTATATAATATATAATAATAAATTAATAATAATAATAATAATTAATAATAAATTATATATAATAAAATATTTCAGTCCCCAATTTTTGGTATCCAACCCTAGCTAAGCCCATGGTGGCTTTAAGACATGGCTCTTTTCCTGGGGGCTTGGTTACCCAGGTGTAAAGGATAAGTGGAAGGATGGATGAAGAGGGAAGAAGAAGATGATGAAGAGTGATGGACTGAAGTGTGAGGGGGAGCTCGAATGAACGAGTGCAGGTGGAATTAAAAGAGACAAAAGGAGTGATGTTGGAAATGTGGAGGAGAAATGTATTAGGTTTGAAGGAGCATTGAGCTGAGTTGGGGGGCGGGAGAGTAGGAGGAGGAAAGAGTGATGGCGAGAGCAGGAGGAAGAGGAGAGAATGAAAATGAAGGGATTAGAGAGGTGAGGATGAGAGATGGGAGGAAGGAGAGGGGAAATGCGACAAAAAAATCTTTAAAAAAAATATAAACGGAGAGGAAAGAGGAGAGGTGAGTCATGTAAAAGAGTGATGGAAGAGGGGAGGTGTGGAAAGGAAAAAGTGATAGAGGGAGAGCGAGTGATTGAGTGCAAAAGACAGAGGGGTGAAGATGTGAATTACATGAAAAATGAGAGTTTGACAAAAAGACTTGAAAAATGTAAACTGAGAGGAAAGAAGAATGAGAAAATGTGAAGCAGAAAAGGCAACAAAATTAATCTAAATAAATAAAACATTTGGATATTAAACATCACAATCAACAAGAAGTTCAGTACTGATCCATCACTTTTAAATCAGAATATTATTCTCATTTCTTCCAACTATTAATGCAGCATTTAATAATCTGCAATGTCAACGTGACATCATGACTTCGCGTAAACATACACGCCACTTTCCTAAAGCCACGTGGCGTGTTATCTGGACGCACAACACAGGAGCAATCTCAAAAACATTCTTCATTACATGTGCAAATTAAGTCGAGTTATTGCACGTGGAACAAAGGACTTATTACTCTCTACTCTTGAACCGGGGTACTCTAACGGTAGGTTTCCACACAGCGAAATTTGGCTTTGCTCTCATTGAGGTTGAATGGAGACGATAATTCGCCCTGATTGAGCGAGATGAGAGCGAATCGCCGAGGGGAGCGAAATAAAGTTGACGCAAGTTTAACTTTATTCAAATGAGGACCACTCGAGAACCAATCAGGTCCGCGTGTTTGTGTTTGGAGGCGGGAGTTACAAAAAAAGTCTGACAAAGATGGCGGAGGTCATCAGCGCCGTATCATGAAAATTTTTATGTGATTAAAATGTTTCTACACGAACATCGGTACTTCTATCAACACAAATTAGTTAGGGCACATACACCGCTAAATAGACCACTGTATATGTTAGTTTAAACACTCAAACTTTTCAGCTAGCCGACAGGCTAATCGCTAGCATGTTCGGACATTGGATTTCATTGTAGCCTAGCCAGGCAGCTAGCTAGCTAGGCTACTTGTGCATTTGTTTGATTACATGTTTTGTTGGCGAACATTGACGCTTGTAGCAACACGGATTGTTGTTTATATGTCACACGAACTTAAACAGGGCGAACACACACCACCAAATAGACCACTGGAGATAGTTTAAACACTCAAAATGATTCAGCTAGCCGACAGGTCAACTAGCATGTTCGGACATTGCATTTCATTGTAAGCATAGCAAGGCAGCTATAGGCTACATAGCCAGGTTACCAGAGCATTTATGAGCTAACATATTACCGATGGTTTGCTGCTGAGCATTTTTACCGCCCTGTCTTCTGACAGCCCGGGACATTTAAAAAAATGTTGCGGACTTGCGTGTTGTTTTCGCAACCACGCCCCCGAGGCAAACTTTCGTTGTGTGGAACCCTACCGTAAATCTACGAGCTGAGGGGAGTGTTACAAACTCAGAGTGAGGGGTCCTTTCTCATTGTCTGTGTCTCTCTCTCCAACGTGATATCATGACCGTGTAAACATACACGCCAAGTGGCGTGTTATCTGTACGCAATTTGAGCTATCCATGTGTATTTCAACGCCGTATACAGCGGACGGCAGTCTGCAACCTCACAGCGTAAACTTAGGGTTGGGTACCGATTGGATTTTTACGATTCCGATGCTGAACCGGTACTTTTAAAACGACTCCGATTCCTAAACCGATTCTTGAAAAACTGAAAAATGTATGGTTTTACGTCCGTTTTGGTGAGCCCAGAGGGGAAATATGGCATTTTTAAAGTAGCCTACATTTACGGTAGCTAGCTAACGGTAGACTACAGAGGAAGTGGGATATTTTTATGTCCGTTTCGGGGCGACAGAGGGAAAATATTTCAGTCGACACATTAAGTGGAACCGAAACGAGGAACCGAAATTTGCGTTCTAATCCGGTCCGATTCCTACCGGTTGCGTAGGAACCGGTTCCATAGCGGAACCGGGTTTCGGTACCCAACCCTAGCGTAAACATACACGCCATGTGGCACTTCCTAAAGCCACGTGGCGTGTTATCTGGACGCATTTTGAGCCATCAGCGTGAATGTCTACGCTGTATACAGCGGACAGCAGTCTGCAACTAGTGATGGTAAAAATGAAGCTTCGCGAACCAGTGTCTTTACTTTCTGAGCTCACTAGATGGCGCTCTCTCTTCAACAAAGGGTTTGAAAACCCATTGAATTGCCATTCTTTTTCTTTGAACAGAGAGCGCCATCTAGTGAGCTCAGAAAGTAAAGACACTGGTTCGCGAAGCTTCATTTGACCATCACTATCTGCAACCTCACAGCGTAAACATACGCGCCACGTGGCACTTCCTAAAGCCACGTGGCGTGTTACCGCGAGGCTACACGTTACCGCGAGGCTACGGTTGGTTTTAGGAAACGTCACACGCAGGTTGGGTTTCGGAAACGTGGAAAGGAAATGTGACACGAGCCCCGGTCTCCTGGGTGAGAGTCCTGTGTTGTTTGACCCATCCACCAGCAGCACGGTGGCCCAATGGTTAGCACAGTGGCCTCACAGCAAGAAGGTTCTGGGTTCGAATCCAGGTCGTTCCGGGGCCTTTCTCTGTGGAGTTTGCATGTTCTCCCCTTGTTGGCATGGGTTTCCCCCACCATCAAAACATGTACTCCAGTCAGTACCCTTGGGCAAGGCACTGGCTCGCATCTGGAGTTGGTCCCCTGGTGCTGTGATTGGCTGCCAACTGCTCCCTTGAGGGATGGGTTAAATGCAGATGAATGCAGAGAATGAATTTCGCTATGTGTATGTGACAATAAGTCAAGTCAAGTCATTTTATTTGTATAGCACATTTAAACGAACAACTGTTGACCCAAAGTGCTTTACAGGTAAAACAGGGAAGGCAGAGACAATATGCCTTAAAAATACATAATCGCATGTGCGAGGCACCATGAATACAAATAGGCAAAGAAAGAATTAACAATGCAACATCGAATAAAATAACAAAGGAACAATGTTTGTAAAAAAAAAAAAACAGGAATCAAGGAGAGTTAAAAGCAAGAGAGTAAAAATGCGTCTTCAGATTTGATTTAAAACTAGCAATTGTATTACATGATTTGATATAAAGTACCTTTATTAGCTTAGACTTGAAAGGGGAGATGGGGGGGGATGACATGCAGCAAAGGGTCGCAGGTCGGAGTCGAACCCGCGGCCGCTGCGTCGAGGAGTAAACCTCTATATATGAGGGTCCGCTCTACCAGGCGAGCTACCCAGGCGCCACCTACGCGGATTTTCGCCCTTTCATACTACTCGCTACAGCGTCAATTCACACGTAATCGCAAGGTAATGTAAGTCAAGTGTAAAATCGATGGAGGCCAAACGGCGTTGATAAACACGGTAAAAAGCGATTTTGCGTCTTCATAACACGCCAATAATGGTACACGAATTGGCGTGTCATACATAACGCCACTTCATGAGATCAGTCTGGCAATGTAGGAAAATGCTTTCTCAGTGTTACTTAAACATCCAATGGAAACAGACCAACATAGGCGTCCCATTTGTTGAATGATAGTCTTAATTTTAGGCTTGGTTTGGTCCAATATTCACTGATATGTTAGCCTTGGTTTGGTCCAATATTCACTGATATGTTAGCCTTGGTTTGGTCCAATATTCACTGATATGTTAGCCTTGGTTTGGTCTAATATTCACTGATATGTTAGCCTTGGTGTGGTCCAATATTCACTGATATGTTAGCCTTGGTTTGGTACAATATTCACTGATATGTTAGCTTTGGTTTGGTCCAATATTCATTGATATTTTAGCTTTGGTTTGCTCCAATAGTCACTGATATGTTAGCCTTGGTTTGGTCCAATATTCATTGATATTTTAGCTTTGGTTTGCTCCAATATTCACTGATATGTTAGCTTTGGTTTGGTCCAATATTCATTGATATTTTATCTTTGGTTTGGTCCAATATTCATTGATATTTTAGCCTTGGTTTGGTCCAATATTCACTGGTGTTTTAGCCTTGGTTTGGTCCTATTTTCATTGATATTTTAGCTTTGGTTTGGTCCAATATTAACTAATATTTTAGCTTTGGTTTGGTCCAATATTAACTAATATGTTAGCCTTGGTTTGGTCCAATATTCACTGATATGTTAGCTTTGGTTTGGTCCAATATTCATTGATATTTTAGCCTTGGTTTGGTCCAATATTCATTGATATGTTAGCTTTGGTTTGGTCCAATATTCATTGATATTTTAGCCTTGGTTTGGTCCAATATTCATTGATATTTTAGCCTTGGTTTGGTCCAATATTCATTGATATTTTAGCCTTGGTTTGGTCCAATATTCACTGGTGTTTTAGCATTGGTTTGGTCCAATATTTTCTAATCTTTTAACCCTGTTCGGGTTTTTATCCCAATATATTCTCTGGTTATTTAGCCATCATTTGGTCCAATACTGGTATTTCTGGTGCTTGGAATTGGAGTGTAACAATTAATAAACTAAGTTTGCCATTGGGACTGAATATAAGTTGTTACTTCATATTCACATGTTCCGGTTTTATTCATATTCTTGTCTGTGACAGATTCTGTGAACACATCCGTCACATTACTCACACGGACACATCACTGCTGCCGTCACGCCTCATGTGATCATTGAACAATGACGTCATCAACAGACGGCGATACGGCAACACACACACACACACACACACACACACACACACACACACACACACATAACCCCCTCTGCAACCACCAAGCTTTCCTGATTGGCTGAGGAAGGGGGTCTGGCATTGCAGAGCTCTGTGTGAGTAAAAAGAGGGAGGGCAGGGGTTGTCTCATCTCTCACACATACACACACACACACACACACACACACACATAAACACACACACACACACACACACACACACACACACACACACACACTCACACACACACACACACACACACACACACACACACACACACACACACACACACACACACACACTCACAGCGATGTTTGCTCTCGGGCCATCTATCCTAGATTTTTGTCGTGCAATCTGTTTTGGCTGACGTCTGTGCCACACTGCAGCTCACTTCAATGATGTTCTGCCCACAAAAACACACACACACACACACACACACACACACACACACACACACACACACACACACACACACACACACACACAGTCAGACTGACGCTTGAGCATCAGTCAGGCGTCTTTCCCGGCTTTCTTCTTGGCTGCCTGTACGTCAGCGTCTCATGCGTCAGATGTGTGATTTTTCCCGCGTTGAGAGCTCTTCATTAGCCTCGGTGTCAGTTAATCTGCCGGCAGCTCTGGATGATGTTCAGCAGCTCACAGCCTCTCGCTCTTGATCCCAGTGGTTGAGATGAGCCAGACATGCTGACAGGCTCATGATCCTCAGATCTGATGCAGCTCACAGGGAGTTCAAAAGCCCTGCAGCCCAAGTGCAAGGCTGTCTGGGTTATAGATCACTTGTTTCCTTCCATTTATCAACCATTTGTACACCCTAAAAACTGCAGTTCGTACACCACCCCTACTCCTCAAATTTCAGTTAATAGACCAGTCCTACACCCCCAAACGTCGACTTTAAAGACCAGTCCCGAACCCCAAATCCATACACTCAAAATCTCAAGTTTATAGAGGAGTTGTACACCAAAAATCTCCAGTTTATGAACCCAGTTTTACAGCCCAATATCCCTAGTTTATAGACCCATCCTTTCTGCCAAACCTCCAGTTAGTACACACCAAGACATGTAGGTTAAAGACCAGTTGTAAACTTCCATTTGTACACCCAAAAAGCTGCAGTTCATACACCACCCTTACTACTAAAATCTCAGTTAATAGACGTAGTCATACACCATCAAACGTCAACTTTAAGGACAAGAACAAGAACCCCAAAACTCCAGCGTATAGGCCAGTCCTGAACCCCTAATCTACACTCAAAGTCTGCTGTTTATAGAGGAGTTGTACACCGCAAATCTCCAGTTTATAGACCCCTCCATAAGATATTTAATGGTCTTAAATAACTAAGAGAAAAGAAAACACAAAAGGGAATATGAAGTCACTTGAGTTAGTCAATGATTTCTTCTTCAATCACATATCAAAGGCCAATGTTTGACAAAAGAATATCCTTCCCAGTATTTCAATATTTTTGTAGTTGACAGCTTAGAAAATCAGCGAAGTTCGGTGCTGCAAACTCTCAGCCACTAAAAGGTTGTCAAGACTTTATGCAAGCTCTTTTTTCCACGTTAGATGAATATGTTTCTAAGTCTAAAAGACTAGTTTTTCCTTTAAATGTGGCATGAGAGAAATCCTCCTGGTTGCGTTGACAGCTTTGTATATTTTGTATTTGCTTTAGTTTTGCTCATTCATTTGGTGGATATAGTTCTGCAGATATTGATTTTGGTAAATATGGATGGATGCTCAAAGATTGAGATGGCTGTTCACATGTGAAACATATAAATTAGCCAATTATCTTGAGAAAGCCTGTGAGAAGAGGAAAAAAGCTCTTTACCGAGATGATCCGTAGATGAGGATTTGTTGTTTGTATATACTGTGTGTGTGTGTGTGTGTGTGTGTGTGTGTGTGTGTGTGTGTGTGTGTGTATAAGTGTATGTGTGTATATGTATATGTATATACTTGTATTCATGCATTTCTCCGAATGATTTGTATATGCAACCGGAAGACGTTTGCTAAATAAGTTTGTGGTGTCTTGTAATCCCATGTGGCATGAGCCAAATGTTGTCAATTTCCTGTCCAGCACACGCTTAGTTCATATAACAAATGCACCTGCGCCCATCTGTGGCCCATGGGCGTGCTGGTCTTACAGGGAGGTGTGTTCAGGTGCATTCTGGGCGTGCTGGTCTTACAGGGAGGTGTGTTCAGGTGCATTCTGGGCGTGCTGGTCTTACAGGGAGGTGTGTTCAGGTTCATTCTGTGCGTGCTGGTCTTACAGGGAGGTGTGTTCAGGTGCATTCTGTGCGTGCTGGTCTTACAGGGAAGTGTGTTCAGGTGCATTCTGGGTGTGCTGGTCTTACAGAGAGGTGTGTTCAGGTACTGTACATTCTGGGCGTATTGCTGTCTTGAGGAAGCGGGAAGTGATCGCACCATTGACCAACAGAAACCTGGTCTAAAGTCAATAACGCAACATTTCTTTGATATTTTAACAGCACATTAGTAAAATGCTCCTAGGCTCGTGCACAGCGTGCGCACACTATGCTTGTTACACACACAGGGACACATAGCAGCACACACACACACACACACACATGCAGAAGATTACAAATAGAAACATTACGGTGCAAATCCTCCATCATAACAGCAATGCTCCAAGGTCCAAACGCGCCTGGCTTTTAAAGGGAATGGGAGCTGCTCTCTGATTGGTTGATTGCATGTCACGCCCAAAACACACCTCTGATTAATGAAGACACTAAGCCCAACCCTTTAGAACCAGGCGCCCGGGCGCACAGACACTTTTTTCCACCGTCAAACTAGCAAAAGTGGATCCGTACACCCCCTAAACGCACCTGTACCAAGCGCTTCACACCGTGCGCTGAGATGGTTAAAATAGAGCCGTATGAATTATGATGAAACTGGCATTAAAAAGTCTCAGATTCCACTTGCAGAAAGTCGCCCTGTCTAATTAGAAGTGGTGTATCCTGTCACGGCTGCCTAAGTAATCATTACACTTAATCACAATCCTGCAGCTTAAAACCACAACCGCCCGCCTCACAGTCTCTAATAATGCAGTCATAAATATATTCATGGCAAATCTAATTAGGAGGAATGGAGCCCGACGAGAGGAGAGGAGGGGAGGAGAGAGAGAACAGACGAAAATAATGTTTTGTCAGGGAGGAATTGAAACCAACAGCAGGGAGGGAAGAGAAGAAGGGGGTTTAAAAATATTAATCAAATAAGATGAGGACAGGAGAGGAGAGACATGATGAATGAAAAGCAAAGAAAGATGAGAGAGAAAAGCAAGCAGGAAATGGAAGAGGATGCTATTCAATTTCAATTCAATTTTATTTGTAGTATCAAATCATAACAAGAGTTATCTCAAGACACTTTACAGATAGAGTAGGTCTAGACCACACTCTAGAATTTACAAAGACCCAACAATTCCAGTAATTCCCCCGAGAGCAAACATGTAGTGTGACAGTGGCGAGGAAAAACTCCCTCTCAGGAAGAAACCTGGGACAGACCCAGGCTCTCGGTAGGCGGTGTCTGACGGTGCCGGTTGGGGGTGTGATGAACAGTGGCAATAACAGTCACAATAAAGATAATGGATCAGTGACTAGAAATAGTAGTTGTAGTAGTTCATGGCATAGCAGGGCACTGCAGGGTGTTACAGGATGTAGCAGGACGTAACATGGTGTAGCAGTACGTAGCAGGACATAGCATGGTGTAGCAGGACGTAACATGGTCTAGCAGTACGTAGCAGGACGTAGCATGGTGTAGCAGGACGTAGCATGGTGTAGCAGGACGTAACATGGTGTAGCAGGACGTAGCAGGACATAGCATGGTGTAGCAGGACGTAGCAGGACGTAGCATGGTGTAGCACGACGTAGCATGGTGTAGCAGGACGTAACATGGTGTAACATGGTGTAGCAGGACGTAGCATGGTGTAGCAGTACGTAGCACGGTGTAGCAGGACATAGCATGGTGTAGCAGGACGTAGCACGGTGTAGCAGGACGTAGCAGGGTGTAGCAGGACGTAGCACGGTGTAGCAGGACGTAGCAGGGTGTAGCAGGACGTAGCAGGGTGTAGCAGGATGTAACATGGTGTAGCAGGACGTAGCAGGACATAGCATGGTGTAGCAGGACGTAACATGGTGTAGCAGTACGTAGCAGGACATAGCATGGTGTAGCAGGACGTAGCATGGTGTAGCAGTACGTAGCAGGACATAGCATGGTGTAGCAGGACATAGCATGGTGTAGCAGGACATAGCATGGTGTAGCAGGACGTAACATGGTGTAGCAGGACGTAGCAGGACATAGCATGGTGTAGCAGGACGTAGCATGGTGTAGCAGGACGTAGCATGGTGTAGCATGGTGTAGCAGGACGTAGCATGGTTTAGCAGTACGTAGCAGGGTGTAGCAGGACGTAGCATGGTGTAGCAGGACGTAGCAGGGTGTAGCCATACATAGCAGGGTGTAGCAGGACGTAGCAGGGTGTAGCCATACATAGCAGGGTGTAGCAGGACGTAGCATGGTGTAGCAGGGCACTGCATAGCCTAGCAGAGCGTAGCAGGGCATAGCAGGGCGTGGAGCAGGACCACTAGGGGCCACCCTAGTCCAAGGTAAACTGCTGGGCGACAAAAAACATAAGGGCTCCGGGGAGTAAGCTCTCCAGAGCTAGGTTAGTAACGAGCATTTCTGGGACATGGAAGCACACAGATGGAGAGAGAGAGAAGAGAGGAGCTCAGTGTGTCAAAGGAAGGAAGTCCCCCGGCAGTCTAAAACTATAGCAGCGTAATTAAGAGCTGGTGCAAGGCAAACCTGAGCCAGTTCTATAAGGGATTGTAGATGAATCTGACGACTATGAGGAGAAGCAGAGAAGAGAAGGGGTGCCGTGTCTGTAGCTATACACCCTCCCCTGCTGGTCTGGGCGAACGCTGCAACTCCTCACTCCCTACCTATAAGCTTTATCAGAAAGGAGAGTTTTAAGTTGATTCTTAAATGTGGTGACGGTGTCTGCCTCCCGAAACCCAGACTGGGAGCTGGTTCCACAGGAGAGGAGCCTGATAGCTGAAGGCTCTGGCTCCCATTCTACTTTTAGAGACTCTGGGAACCACAAGTAACTCTGCATTCTGGGAGCGCAGTGACCTAGTGGGGCAATAAGGTACTAGGAGCTCTTCTAGATATGATGGTGCTTGACCATTTAGAGCAGTTTTTCTCAAATGGGGGTACGTGTACCCCTAGGGGTACTTTGGAGGACTGCAGGGGGTAGTCTACGTGAGATATTTAACAAAATGTTTAATAGTAACGAGGCTGTTGTCCAGAACATTGTTCCTCTTTATGAAGAATTTTTTTTTTTCTCTACCAAAAATGTGACATTTGTGTCTCCTTCTTTGGACCTAATCTATCCTTCCTTCTACTGTGCTTCTACTTTTTACAAGTTTCTCGCTTTTTTTCTTCTTATGTCACTGTTTTTGAAGTTTTTGATACTATTTTGACCTATTCTTGCATTCCTTCTTTCTACCATCTTTTTCCAAGTTTTTGTCTTTTTCAGACAGCATTTAAATGTTTGTTTTTTCAGGTCCAAGGCTGTTGTTTAGTAAATCTATCGCTGACAGGGCTGTACTGTTCCTCTTTATATAGACTTTTTTTTTTTTTCTACCAAAAATGATTAGCGCTGGTCAGGGGGCACTTGGTTTAAAGAAACAATTCAAAAGGGGGTACATTATTGAGAAAAGTTTGAGAACCACTGATTTAGAGCTTTGTAGGTCAGGAGAAGGATTTTACAGGAAGCCAATGCAGAGAAGCTAATACAGGAGAAATATGATCTCTTTTCTTAGTTCTTGTCAGAACTCGCGCTGCAGCATTCTGGATCATCTTGTTATGGTCTTTTAGCGAAAATATACATGGATTAGTTACGTTATTATGTGACTTTGTTGGATCCATACTGAGATCAAATAGCCTGGATGCCAGCCGAACTTAGCCCCGCTCCATTGTGGAGCAGCTGTGCTCCAACCAGAGCTGTTCGGACCAATCACATTGTCAGGGGGGGGCGGGCTTTACCAAGCCAAGATGGCTTGGTAAACTGAGATGGAGAACTGAGATGTGTAGGTTCCTCCATCGCGTCTGTTATAGAAGCAGACTGATCTCATGAAGTGGAGTATGTATGACCTGCCAATTCGTATGCCATTTTCATCATACCTAGTTTAATAACTCTGGATTTGGCTAATAGTGAATGTTAAAATGTTTTACTTAAAAGGTGCTGTAGGTAGGATTGTGAAGGTCCAGGACTAAGCCCCTCCCCCCACAAGGGAGAATGAATGTGTGTGCATGAGCAGTGATTGACACGCAGTTAGACACCCCCCCCCCCCCACTGGCCCTGATTGGTACATCTGAACAGGGATATATATATATATATATATATTATAAGGGTTACCTACTGCACCTTTAAGTGTTCGTGCTGGTAAGTTGATGTGGATAAGAGAAGTTACCTTTTTTTTTTTTGTTTCCTTCATGAAGAAATGGTCATCAAGCAACGTGTTTTTGTCACAGTTTATGTTGATGATCGAACGAAGGAGAGACAAAAAGACGAGATGAAAAGCCAGAGAAAGGAAAAGCAATACTAGCAAGTGATGGAATAGGACTGTAAGTCGAGAGAAAAGACATTAGAGACTGGGAGTGTTGCGGTGAGGAGGAGGAGGAGGAGGAGGAGAAAGGATGGGAGGCAGAAGTACAGCGAGGGGAATTATTGAATTGAGAGAGAGGAAACGGAAAGATGAAATGGAAGTAGAGGAGGGGAGAATAGAGTAGTTGATTTGTGAATAAGAAAAGAAGGGAAGACAGAGTTCCAGAGTTCCAGAGGAGACGAAAAGGAAGGAGGAAGGAGGTGTGGAAGAGGAGGAGAGAGGGGTCACCGATCTGATTGATTGTGCGTTATCATGAAGTGTAGATTTATTCCAGCGTGTTCCCTCATCTCCTGCGACCCTTCGACCCAACGCTCATTAGCATAGAAACCACATTCCCCATCTGCTGATTGGACCAGGAGCGACAAGACCAGGATGTAAAGGAGGAAGTGTGTGTGTGTGTGTGTGTGTGTGTGTGTGTGTGTGTGTGTGTGTGTGTGTGTGTGTGTGTGTGTGTGTGTGTGTGTGTGTGTGTGTGTGTGTTTGTGTTCTCGTTTAACTACATTTGTGGGGTCCAAAAACCAGGAATCCAGTATACTTGTGGGGTCCTGACAGCTTTGTGGGGCCAAAATGCTGGACCCCACAAGTTTAAAGGGCTGTTTGAGGGTTAAGACTTGGTTTTAGGATTAGGGTTAGAATTAGGTTATGGTTAGGGTTAGGGTAAGGGTTAAGGTTAGGTATTTAGTTGTGATGGTTAAGGTAAGGGTAAGGGTTAAGGTTGGGCATTTAGTTGTGATGGTTAAGGTTAGAGTAAGGGGCTAGGGAATGCATTATGTCAATGGCGGGTCCCCACAAAGATAGTGAGACACACTGTGTGTGTGTGTGTTTGTGTGTGTGTGTGTGTGTGTGTGCGTGCGCTTTGTGGACTCGCACACACTCCTACGTGAGGGGCAGGCAGGTTGCACATCACCATAATAAGCAGAAGCATTTCCAATCAAAGCCGGTAATTCTTCTCCCTGCTCTCTCGCCGTCCGCCTCTTGTTTTCTGTGTGTGTGTGTGTGTTTGTATGCTTGTGTGTGTGTGTATGCTCGTGGGTGTGTTTGTTCATTAGTCGAGAGCCATTTGAATGCCCCCACGCACAAATATTTAGAAAAATGTCCAGATTACATCCCCAGCCTCTCCGCCCACTCCTCAGAATATGAGTCTGAAAGCCAAACGACAGCCTGTGGCCACGATGCCGCTACATGCAACTCATTATTCCTGCAGATTAGTGCAAAAGTGATAACGTAGGAATCTAATCTCTAACCTCTTTGGCCCTTTTTTCTTTCTGTTGTGGTCACACTGGGGGGGTCAGTGTGACCAGCAGCATACCAACTAAACCCAAAAACCCAACCTATATGCCAAAACTACCCAAAAGACTACACTTCTACACATTTTTTTTTAATCTGCAATCTCTATAGTTGGAGTTTAGTTAAGTTTAGGAACCTTAAACTGCTTGTTTAAGCATTTAAAAACAACCATATCCAAAGTGCTTAAAGGTCCACTGTGTAGGAATTTCTCCCATCTAGCGGTGAAATATTAGCCTGGTGAGAGCGTCCTGATCTGGCGAGCTCCAGTTTTCCAATCGCAGATCAGTCTGGCACCTTGAGATTAGAGAAAATTTGGAGCCGTTCGCCAAGCGACCGACCAATCGGAGTTGGTTTTGAGGCGGGTTTAGGTGTGACGCAACGAGAAGCGACTGTTCAGTCTAAACAACGTGGCGGCTTCCACGGATGAGATGAGCGTAGCTATCGCAACAAGTTTTATCCGAATTAGAAAGTATTCATTCATTGAAAGAAGAACAAAAAAAAGCCGGCACTGGAGGCTTTTCTCGGAGGAAAAGATGTTTCTGCTCTTCTCCCGACTGGTTTCGCCAAGAGGTTTGATCTGATTGGTTGATTTGGCCCAGTCTATCACCAACTATAGGGTGGTGACAGACAGATGGTTCATCCAATCAGCTAACCAGGATTTTCGCCCCTTCCCAAAAGTTCTCCAACGGAAAGTTCCCACAAAGATATGCCGAGCAAAATGCAAAGCGATCCATCTGGTGGAGTCAGGTTAGTGGAATTGTATTTTGCATTCAAACGAATAGCGCTCTCTAGCGCCTCGCTTTTTCAAAATGCGCGTTGCAACTACGGTAGCCGTTATGGACCAAGAAGCTATGACAACATGTCTTCCATGTCTTTTTGCTTTTTTTTTGGCGACGAGGATTCCTTCCCCCGTGGCTCGGCATAAGTCTGATCCTCCGTTATGAACTAAAGGGCAGTTGCAGGCTTTCAAATGTGCCGGTGCAGTGACGAGCGCCTCTCGCTGATCTCCTTCTCCGTTTCAGCTGGTTCAGGTCACGTGACGCTGGCTCTGAACGAAAACGCCTGTCGTGGATTAGCTAGACCGGTCGGCTAGTGCTCTATGTCCCTCTCAGCCATTATACTTTTTCAAAATAGCAGAACGACGTGGAAGCCTCTTTGGACTTGCCCGTCCAATGAAAACACAGATAAGAAATTCTTCGCTTAAGAGGAGAAGTCAGATCATTGGCAGAGGTCATTTTACACCAATGAGGACATATTTATGAATGAAGACATTGATTTTTGCTAATAAAATACTTAAAACACTACACAGTGTACCTTTTTAAAAAAGCTCAAAAGAAAAGAAAATACTACACAAATAAATAGACGAAGCAAACAGTTAAAAAAGGTCAAGGTGTCATAACTCAACTCGCATTTAAAGCCATTGAATAGAAGGCAAGGCAAGGCAGTTTTATTTGTATAGCACATTTCAGCAGCTGTGCAATTCAATGTGCTTTACATAAAACATTAAAACACAGTTAGAAATTAATAATTAATACAAAATTAAAAATAGTTAATACAAAATTAAAACAATTCATGCAAAATTAAAACAGTTAATCAAAAATAGATTAAATACAGGAATAAGAGAATAAAATTCCTAATACAGTGCAGTGCAAAGAATTAAACACAGGCAGTATCAAAAAGAAAGGTCTCCAGCCTTGATTTAAAAGAGCTGAGCGTGGGTGCCGATCTACAGTTTACCGGAAGTTTGTTCCAGATACCTGGTGCATAGAAACTGAGTGCTGCTTCCCCCTTTTTTTGTTCTGATTCTGGGGACGGCCAAGCAAACCTGTCGAATAGAAGTGGCTTTTGAGCAAGGAGCTGAAAGTGTCAGCCGTCTGATTCTGTAAACTGTTGCAGAGATTTGGAGCCGCTGAAAATGCTCCGCCAACGTGATAACGTTGGATCTAATCTCTCCCTATTTGGCTCTTTTTCTTTCGGCAGTGACACATAATGTTTCTCTTCTGGGGCTCAGCGTGAGCAGCAGCGTACCAACTATAAACCTGCTTGCTGCTCAAGTCGAAAACCAAACACATTCCCATCCAAGCAAGCCCCAATTCCAACATGTTAATTGGGCTGACGCCTGTGTAGGCCTCAATCTAGTCTATATCTACTGTACCAGTCCAGTTCAGTCGCTTCAGTATCCAAAATGTGAAAATTTATCTGCAGTCAGGACTGCAAGATAATAAAATAAACACATACAAACAACCCACGAATACACAAAATACAACAATGAAAAGACATGTACAACTACAACTTTCCTATATGTAATATCCTCCCGCCTGGGAGACGTTACAGGAGCCTTAGGAGTCGCATCAGCTGACTCAGAAACAGCTGTTTTCAAAACACCATATGGACTATGAACTGTCTGACTACCTCTGATCACTACGCACTTTATTAATGCACCTCAACAATGCACTATATATGATCATACTGCATTCTGTCTCTACTATTATATGGACTATGGACTGTCTGATTTCTCAGAACTCTATGCACTTTATTTGCTAATGCACTTTAATATTGGACTAACATGATCATACTGCATTCTGTGTTTTATGTCTTTTTTTAAGCACTGCTATAAAGGAAAATCACTTTTAATGATAGCACTACTGATTAGCTCTTCAACTGCATTTCGTTGTACTGGTTGTCCTTACTTGTGCAATGACATTTAAGTTGAATCTAATATAATACACAACACCACAGGAGCAATCTCAAGAAATTCTTCATTACATGTGCAAATTAAGTTGAGTTATTGCACATGGAACAAAGGACTTATTACTCTTATTGCTCTTGAACCAGGGTACTCTAAATCTACGAGCTGAGGGAGAGTGATGGGTCCTTTCTCATTGTCTGTGTCTCTCTCGCCAACGTGATGTCATGACTTTGTGTAAACATGCACGCCACTTTCCTGAAGCCAAGTGGCGTGTTATGTCAGTCCCTGCAGAAAAACGTGATTATGCGATCGCATTTTTTCAAATGTGCCGCACTTTTGCCGCATAAATTGCCGATTTCCGCGCAAAATATTTGGGGCTTGCATGATTTCATAATCCACCGCATTTTCGTTGCAAAAAAGTCCCGTAATATATCTTAGCAGAAAGTTGAAAAATGTTGCGTTTACTTCACACAAGAGCAGCCATTTTCCCCTGTTGCCATGGGAACTGATAACTGTCATTACCTCTCTCTCTCTCTGTCTCTCTCTCTCTCTCTCTCTCTCTCTCTCTCTCTCTCTCTCTCTCTCTCTCTCTCTCTCTCTCTCTCTCTCTCTCTCTCTCTCTCTCTCTCTCTCTCTCTCTCTCTCTCTCTCTCCCCCTCTCTGTCTCTCTCTCTCTCTCTCTCTCTCTCTCTCTCTCTCTCTCTCTCTCTCTGTCTCTCTCTCTCTCTTCCCTCTCTCTCTCTCTCTCTCTCTCTCTCTGTCTCTCTCTCCTCATCATTAGCTGTGATGAGAACAATATAATGTAAAGTACGGAGGTGTGGGTGAGGAGGGTTAAGAGGGACACCAGCAGAGAAAATGACAGAATGTGGGCGTCAGCGATGGAGGGGGGAGAAAGAGGGAGAAAGGGGGAGAGGTTTTTGGGAGTAAAAAAGATGCATTGCAGGTGTTTTGTGCAGAGACCGGAGGCGACCGGGGGTTCGTGTCCCGCTTGTGGCCCTCAGTCAAGTTCAGTTTGACAGAAAAATCTCATCTCTCCGTCTCACATCGATGTGGAGAAGGATATTTAATCATCACACATCTTTTCAAATATGGCGCACTTTCTCGCCCGCACAAATTGCCGATTTCCGCGCAAAATATGCGGTGCTTGCATGATGTCATAATCCACCGCATTTTCGTTGCAAAAAAGTAGCCACCCTTTGCTTTTTTTGGTAACTCTGCAAACCCTTGGTGTTCTCTCAATGAGCTTCATGAGGTAGTCACCTGAAATGGTTTTACCTTCACAGGTGTGCTTTGTCAGGGTTCATTAGTGGAAGTTTTTCCCTTATTAATAAAAAAGCAAAGGGTGGCTACTTTGAAGAATCTAAAATATAAGACATGTTTTCAGTTATTTCACACTTTTTTGTTAAGTACATAATTCCATATGTGTTCATTCATAGTTTTGATGCCTTCAGTGAGAATCTACAATGTAAATAGTCATGAAAATAAAGAAACACATTGAATGAGAAGGTGTGTCCAAACTTTTGGCCTGTACTGTATGCGAACTTTGGCTGATTATGCGTTGAATTATCGCATTAGAAAATTCAAAAGTCTTATCATGAATCCAACATATTATTAGCAAACATAAATCCCCACTGCTTACTGGCCCATAGGAAAGACGAGCACTTAGGCCAGCCACATACTACATGTATGTTTAACATTAAAGCATGAGTTACAAAATCATTCCAACAATTATTAGGCTATTTTAATAGCGTAGTATTCTATGCAAAAAAGGTACAAAGGCTTTAGGCAGCCGTTCACCTTATTGTAGGCCCAGTTTAATATCCAACTTCAGTTCATACAATATATGTAGTAAGGGGTCCCTGCTCCGTCTCTCTTTCAGTTAAGGGGTCTTTGGCTTAAGAAACATGGAGGACCTCTGCGCTGAAAAGCGAGTATGCGTCTTGATAACGCGCCAACAATGGCATACGAACTGGCATGTCATACTGTAATGGCAGAAATTACATTTAAGCATAATTCCTTGTATTTTTATGTTTTATTTCTACTTTAATTCTCTCACAAATGCTGAAAGAGTTTCTCATTCCCACATGCAGATTCTAACCTTGTGAGACATCCAGTCTGGAACATAATGTGAGCACTTTTGCCTGAACAGATAGGGGGCTACTAGGTCATCTCTAGTTGTCCCATGCCAGTTAAGATGTAACTGGGGGGTGAAAGTCGTACCGGGAGGAGGAGGCGAAATGGCTCCAAGATGTCTCTTGTATTTCTCTGATTGTCTTCATGTGTATCAGATTGCCTGTAATAATTGTAGCGTCCTACTAAGCCAAGTGCGTGTGTGCTGTCAGTCTGAAGATGCATATAAGCCTGGTGTTCTTGTTCACTCATTTGAGAAACTGACTCCACACTGGGCTGCGGCCTTTTGTGAAATCATGTTGCTCCTATATTTGCAAATATATCTTTTTTTAATAAAATACAAAAACCCAACTTGGTGTTTAGTCTCAGTCTGTCTTATTTGTTTCAATTTACTAAACTCTGACATTCCCCCCCTGCTGCAAAGGAAACTTCCATAACAATACATATGCCATTTCATGAGATCAGTCTGGAATATACTGAAATAATTCCCAAAACGCCTGACTGTTTGACTTAACTCAGCATCTGACGGGTTGATCACTGGCTGTGTCCATGTGATGACTCCGACCTGCTGAAGTAATCCACCTAAAAGCTTCGATCCCGGATTGATTTCACCTTTTTAAATCCTCTTCGGTCACGAGGAGGAGGAGGCAGCTTAGCAGGATTTAAAGACTTCACATGTGAGGCATGGAAGTGTTAAAAAGAGGATATAAGTCAATGCTATTACTGAAGGTCCAGTGCATGCTTGAACTCCATATATATATTCAAGGAAAGAAAGAATCTGCAGTGTTTAACTCCTCCGTAGACTCCATAAAAGAGAGAATCTGCTGCTCTTAATTACGTCAAGCAAGTTTGGGGCAGCTTATTCAACCCGTTAACTGTTTGTACGATTATTTTCATTGCGGATTATTTTCTGGGTGAATGGATTAGTCGTTTGGTCTCAAAAAATGTCAGAAAAATGGTGAAAAATTTGGATCAGTGTCTTGTTTAGTCCACAACTCAAAGATACAGTTTAGTGTCCCAGAGGAGAGAAGAAACTAGAACAATATTCACATTTAACAAGCTGACATCACACAAGTTTACCTGTTTTTACATCAAAAATGACGATAAATCGATTATAAAAGTACTTGCTGATTAATTCAGTAGTTGAATCGATTAATCTTTGCAGCTCTAGTTTCAACACAGAGACGCAACTTAAACATGTCAGTCTCGGATCTGTAAAAATACATGATGCTGCCCTCCGTCCCCCACACTTACAACACGTCCTAGTTGATTTGAACGCACCATAAGTAGGCGAGTGTGCACGTTACTCAGGCGCCAGCTGATTGATAGACTCCTATAGATATACAGTACAGGCCAAAAGTTTGGACACACCTTCTCATTCAATGTGTTTTCCTTTTTATTTTCATGACTATTTACATTGTAGATTCTCACTGAAGGCATCAAAACTATGAATGAACACATATGGAATTATGTACTTAACAAAAAAGTGTGAAATAACTGAAAACATGTCTTATATTTTAGATTCCTCAAAGTAGCCACCCTTTGCTTTTTTATTAATAAGGGAAATAATCCACTAATTAACCCTGACAAAGCACACCTGTGAAGGTAAAACCATTTCAGGTGACTACCTCATGAAGCTCATTGAGAGAACACCAAGGGTTTGCAGAGTTATCCAAAAAAGCAAAGGGTGGCTACTTTGAAGAATCTAAAATATAAGACATGTTTTCAGTTATTTCACACTTTTTTGTTAAGTACATAATTCCATCTGTGTTCATTCATAGTTTTGATGCCTTCAGTGAGAATCTACAATGGAAATAGTCATGAAAATAAAGAAACAAATTGAATGAGAAGGTGTGTCCAAACTTTTGGCCTGTACTGTAGTTTCAATAGATATAGACACATTTTCAATTTGACATACATTTTCATATCACTGCCTATATTTAACACCTACACAGTAAAATTCTCGCCTAAAACATTCTCAGAAGTGAATTTAATGATGAAATAGCCGACGAAAATTGTAAAAAGATATATATTTGTGCTGTCAGTTAAAGGCGTGATTAACGGCTTTTAACGCAAACCCATTTTAAACGGAGTAAAAAATAATTTCCCGCAAGATTAACGTTCTTTTTGGCCTAGCAAACGTTGTAGTTTTTCTAACTAGTAACGTTAGAAAAACTACAACTACCACACCGGATCTAGCTAGACCGGAAAACTAAACCAAGAGCCTGGGTCTGTCCCAGGTTTCTTCCCGAGAGGGAGTTTTTCCTCGCCACTGTCGCACTGCTTGCTCTTGAGGGGAATTACTGTAATTGTTGGGGCTTTGTAAATTATAGAGTGTGGTCTAGACCTACTCTATCTGCAAAGTGTCTCGAGATAACTCCTGTTATGATTTGATACTATGAATAAAATTGAATTGAAATTGAATAAACAACAGGCACGCTGCACACACTGGTTTGGGCTCGCGAGCCGGCCAAAGAGACAGTACATACCTGCAAACTAGGCGCTTTTCGGCGAAAATCGCCATTTTGAATGGGAGAATGTCATCCACGTGAATCGTGTAGATCCAAAGAGTTTTTATTTTGGGGGGACCCGGTGCTAATACGGCACCGGTGCCTTAACCACCATTATCTGCCGGACCGAATAGCAACTCTGATTTCTGTGCCACTGAAATGCCTGCGCTGCTCTTTGATGAAAACGGTCAACACTACACCTAGCGTAATAAAGTATGCGTTATTATTATTATTATTATTGCATAGTTTGTCCACCAGATGGCGCTCTACAACGTCCCTGTTGGCAACACTCCTGTTTAACCCTTTAAGTTTGTATTTTTATTACATTTTATTTATCAGAACTTTAATATATTTTGATGTTCTGTTGTGACAATAAAACAAACAAGTTTATTTTTAAGCTGCATTATCATATTGTTTTAGTGAGGACTCATAAATAACTACAGATAACTAATGTTAGGGAAATCTGTTTATGTTTTGTTACGCGTTTCTGGATTTAAAAAAAATATATATCGGCCGATATATCGGATTTTTAAATCCCCAAATATTTGTGTTGATATATCTGCCTTAAAGCGCCCATGTTATGCTCATTTTCAGGTTCATAATTGTATTTTAGAGGTTGTACCAGAATAGGTTTACATGGTTTAATTTTCAAAAAACATCATATTTTTGTTGTACTGCACATTGCTGCAGCTCCTCTTTTCACCCTGTGTTCAGGTCTCTGTTTTAGCTACAGAGTGAGACCTTTCTTCTTCTTCTTCTTCTGTACTATCTTTGATTGCACTCGCACATGCTCAGTAGCTCAGATGGTAGATCATGTCAGCTAGCTCCATAGACAGTAAAAGAAAGGATCAGCTGGGAGACTTCTTCTAAACCAGGGAGCACATGGAAGTAGTTCTTCTGGTAGATTATGGTGAACTAGTGTGTGTTGTAGCAGTGCTTTGCTATTGAGAACGAGGTAGCATTTTAGCGTTAGCATGCGCTAGCAGCTTGTTTCGGCTATTGACGTAGAAAGCCGTGCAGATTTTGACCAGCTCACCTGGAGACTTAAGCCAGGACACATTCAGAAACCAGATCTCACTCAGAACACCATGGATGGTTGTTTTTCAGAGTGTGTATGTGTGTGGAAGCACCAGAGACACAAAATAACACCCCAAATCACCAGAAAAAGTGTTTTTTTTTCATAATATGGGCACTTTAAAAAATCCTTTATCGGTCGGGCTCTAGTCTTTGGAATCCGTTGCTTTATTAGGAGAAACAAATGGGAGAGAGGATATTTCAATAAAAATCCTCATCCTGAACAATCTGTCCTCCTTGCATCTGAAATTGCGTGGTTTAATCCCTCGCTTTTCCTCTTCAGAGTGCGAATCACGACCCAGGCAGAGGTCACAGTTTCTGGAGGGTGGAAGCATCAGAAAGGAAAACCGGTTTGTCTCAATTAGTCTTCCTCCCCAGCGAGAGAAACCAAACCAACTTCCCCTCTCATCTACGTCCCAGGCTTGAAAAACGCCTGAAATCCTCCCGAATTACCCATAATCCTTCATTCCGCAGAGCGTTCGCCCTTTGCTTTGACCTGCCCCGGAGCGGCTGAAGAGTTTTGTTCTTAAATGAGAAAACTGCTGTTTGAGAAACTTCCCCCCTTTTTTTTCTTCTACAGCACATAACGAAAAAGACTGTGACTCACTTCAACTTTTATATGAAAGAAAGTGACTTTAATTTGGAGAGAATTGTTAAAATAGTTTTTTTCGCCGGTCTGTTTTTTTTTTTTTGAATAAATTGAAGAGAAACTTTGGTGATCAGATTTTGCTAAATTATTGAAAATCACACACACAGACACACACACAGAGACACACACAGACACACACACACAGAGACACACAGAGACACACAAACACAGACACACACACAGACACACACAGACACACACACACATACAGACACACACAGAGACAGACACACAGACACACACACACACAGACACACACAGAGACACACACACACATACAGACACACACAGAGACACACACAGACACAGACACACAGACACACACACATACAGACACACACAGAGACACACACAGACACAGACACACACACACACACACATACAGACACACACAGAGACACACACACACACACACACATACAGACACACACACACACACACACACACACACAGAGACACACACAAACACAGACACACAGACACACACACACACACACACACACACACACACACACACACACACACACACACAGACACACACACACACACACACACACACACACACACACACACAGACACACACAAACACAGACACACACACAGACACATACCCACACACAAACACACACACACACAAACACAGACACACACACACACATACACATACACACAGACACACACACACAGACACACACACAAAAACACACACACACAAACAACACACACACACACACATACACACAGACACACACACACACAACACACACACACACATACACAGACACACACACAGACACACACACACATCCACACACACACGACACATACACACACACACAAACACAGACACACACACACACACACACACACACAAGACACAAACACACAGACACACACACAGACACACACACACACACATACACACACACAAAACACAGACACACAACAAAACACACAAACACAGACACACACACACACACACACACACCACAAACACACAAGACACACAGACACACACACACAGAGACACACAGAACACACACACAGACACACACCACACATACAGACACACACAGAGACAACACACAGACACACACACACACAGACACACACAGACACACACACACACACATACAGACACACACAGAGACACACACACAGACACAGACACACAGACACACCACACATACAGACACACACAGAGACACACACACACACACACACACACACACACACAACACACACACGCACACACAAAAACACGACACACACACACACACACACACACACACACACACACACACAGACACACACACACACAAACACATACACAAAAAAAACACCACACACAAAAACCACCAACACACAAAACAAAAAACACACAATACACACACAACACAGACACCCCTCCCACACACACACTACAACAAACCCACCCCCGCCACACTACATACACACACACCCACAAACATCACACACCCCACACACACCAACAATATCACACACAACAAAACAACCCCCACACAAAACACACAACACACACACACACAACACATATCACATCAATAACATTAATACACCACACACACCCCCACACAATCACCAACAAACACAACACACACACCACAACACACACACACACAGACACAAACACACAGACACACAGACACATACAACATCAAACACAGACACACATCATCACACACACACAACAACACACACACAAACACAAACACACACACCACACACAGACACAACAAACATACAGACAAGAAAAAACTGCTGTTTGAAAACTTCCCTTTTTCTTTCTACAGCACATAAGAACGAAAAAGATTGTGGACTCACTCCCCAACTTTAATATGAAAGAAAAGTGGACTTTAATTTTGGAGGAGAATTGTTAAATAGTTTTTTTTCGCTGGTCTGTTTTTTTTTGTTTGTTTTTTTGGAATAAATTGAAGAGAAACTTTGGTGATCAGATTTTGCTAAATGATATGTGAAATCACACACACAGACACATACAGACACACACACAGACATACACACACACACAGACACACACACACACACACACAGACATACACACACACACAGTCACACACACAGAGACACACACACAGACACACACACACAGAGACACACACACAGACATACAGACACACACAAAACACACACAGACACCCACCCATACACACACACACACTACACATACACACACACACCACACACACCACACCCCCACACCCCCAACTACAAATAAAGACACACACCACCACACAGAGACACACAGCACACACACACCAAACCACACCAACACAGCCCACCACACACACATACACCACCCCCCCCCCCCCACACCCCCATCGCACTCCCACCCCCCCCCCCGCCCCCCCCCCCCCCCGAAACGACACAACAACAAAAAAACAAGCAACCAAAAACGCCAAAAAACACAAAACACACAACCCACAACACAAAACAAAAAACACAACACACACAC
>NC_053133.1:27904529-27909529 GCF_010015445.1 Perca fluviatilis
CAAAACATACACACACACACTAGCAGAAACATACATACACAAACACTACACTACTCACACACTACATAATACAAACATCATACACACAACACATACCACATCACACACACACACTAGAAAACAAATATAAAAACATCAAATATCATACCACTAAAACACACCAATAATCACACAAATAACATACAAACATCAATTACAAATAAACAAACACACAAACAAAAACACCCATATCACACATAAAATAATAACACACACACACTACCAGCACACACCACCCACACCAAAAAACAACACAAAAAACGGCCCAGTGGTGTGTGTGTGGCTGAGCCTGTGTGTCCACCCACCTGTTTGCCTCCCTTGCCTCCTTTCCCAGAGTGTGTGAGTGAAGGTGAACTAGCGGTCTGTTTACCAGGCTAATGAACCAGTCAGAGACTGTCTGTCGCTGCGTGAAACATCCTCCTGATGAACTGTTACTGTGTTATTATCTTCGTCTTTCTCTTTCTGCTTTCTTTTCTCATTTCATCTCGTTGTCTTCAGACTAGAAAACTCCAGTTCTGAACGCTATCGAATCACTAGTACACATCCAGTCAGCCCATGGTATCAGGAAGGAATCAAACAGTCCTAGCACCAACGCTAACAGGTGTCCTTTTGTGTGTGTGTCTGTCCTTCTGTCCTGTGTGTTTTCTGTCTGTGTGTGCTCCTTGTGTGTGTGCGTGTGCTGTGTGTGCTCTGTGCGTGTCTGTCCTTGGTGTGTGTATGTCTGTCCTTCTGGGTGTGTCTGTGTGTGTGTGTGTGTGTGTCTGTCTCTTCCGTTCCGTGTGTGTCTTTCCTTGTCCGTGTGTGTGTGTGTCCGTCCGTGCGTGCGTCCTTGTGTGTTTTTTTTGTGCTGTGTGTGCGTTGTCCTTCTGGTCATGCGGTCTGTCCTTGTGTGTGTGTTGTCTGTCTCTTTGTGTAGCGTCCGGTGCGTGTGTGTGTGTGTGTCGGTCTCTTCTGTCCTGTGGTGCGTTGTCTGTCCTGTGCGTTGTCTCCCTTTGTGTGCGTGTGTGTGTGCGTGTCCTGTGTGTGCGTGTGTGTGTGCGTGTCTGTCTCTTTGTGTGCGTGTGGAAGTGTGTGTTCTTTCCTCTGTGTGCTGTGTGTCTGTCTTCTTTGTGTGTTGTATGTCTGTCTCTTCTGTGTGTGTGTGTCCCCTGGTGGTGTGTGTGTGTCTGGGTCTGTCTCTTTAGCGTGTGTGTGTATGTGTTGTTTTTGTGTGTGTGTGTTCTGTGTGTATGTTGCTTCGGTCTGTATATGTGTGTTGTCTGTCTCTTCTGTCTGGGTGTGTGTGTCGGGGGGGGGGGGGGGGGGGGGGGGTCGTGTGCTGTTTGTGTGTGTGTGTGTCTGTCTTTCCTGTCTCTTTGTGTGTGTGTGTTGTCTGTATATATCTGTGTGTGTGTGCGTGTGTGTGTGTGTCCTGTGCGTGTGTGGTCTGTCTCTTTGTGTGGTCCTGTGTGTGTGTGTGTCTGTATATATGTGCGTCTGTCTTTCTGTCTCTGTGCGTGTCCTGTGTGTGTGTGTCTGTCTGTGGTGTGTCTCTTTGTGTGTGTGTGTGTGTGCGTCTGTGTGTGTTGTGTCTTCTGTGTGGTCTGTCTCTTTGTGTGTGTGTATAGTGTCTGTCTGTTCCTTCTGTGTGTGGTCTCTGTGTGTGTGTGTTGTCTGTCTCTTCTTTTGTCTGTGTGTGTGTGTGTGTGTGCGTGTCTGTCCCTTGTGTGTGTGGTCTCTTTGTGTGTGTGTGTCTGTCTGTCTCTTCTGTCCTGTGTGTGTGTGTGTGTGTCTGTCTCTGTGTGTGTGTGTCTCTCTTTGTGTGTGTGTGTATGTCTGTGTGTGCGTGTCTTCTGTGTGTGGTCTGTCTCTGTGTGTGTGTGCATGTCTGTCTCTTCTGTGTGTGTGGTGTCCTGTGTGTGGTTCGGTGTCTCTGTGTGTGTGTGTGTCTGTGTGTGTGTGTGTGTGTCTCTGTGTGTGTGTGTGTGTGTGTGTGTGGTTCGTGTGTGTGTGTGTGTGTGTCTTCTGTGTGTGTCTGTCTCTTTGTGTGTGTGTGTGGTATGTCTGTCCTTCTGTGCGTGTCTTTTCTGTGGTTCGGTGTGTGTGCGTGTGTGTCTCTGTGTGTGTGTGTGTGTGTGTGTGTGTCTGTGTGTGTGTGTGTGTGTGTGCTTCTTGTGTGTGTGTGTCTGTCTCTTGTGTGTGTGTGCGTGTATGTCTGTCTTCTGTGTGTGTCTGTCTTCTGTGTGTCTGTGTGCTCCCGTGTGTGTGTGTGTGTCTGTGTGTGTGTGTGTGTGTGTGTGTGTCTCTGTGTGTAGTCTTGTGTGGTGTGTGTGTGTCTCTGTGTGTGTGTGTGTGCGTGTGTGTAATCTCTGTGTGTGTGTCCTCTGTGTGTGTGTGTGTGTGGTGCGCCTGTGTGTGTGTGTGTGTGTGGGTTCTCTGTGTGTGTGTGTGTGTGTGTCCTGTGTGTGTGTGTGTGTGTCTCTGTGTGGTGGTCTCTGTGTGTGTGTGTGTGTTCTGTGTGTGTGTGTGTCTCTGGTGTGTGTGTGTTCCTGTGTGTGTGTGTGTGTGTGTGTGTGTGTGTGTCTCTGTGTGTGTGTGTGTGTGTGTGTCTCTGTGTGTGTGTGTGTGTGTGTGTCTCTGTGTGTGTGTGTGTCTCAGCCTCTCAGTAAGTACCCACCTCTGCATAACGACATCTCCTTCTGGCTGCCGGAGAGCAGAGCGAGCGAGGACAGCTTCACGGAGAACGATTTCTACGAGCTGGTGCGCTCCGTGGGAGGAGACCTGGTGGAGAAAGTGTCTCTGGTGGACCAGTTCACACACGCAAAGTAGGAACACACACACACACACACACACACACACACACACACACACACAACACACTCGTTTGTTGTGCATTACTTGCAGGGTTTCCCTGCCGTTATAAGGTTCAGCTGCAGCACCTAACTGAATGCATGAAACTAAAAGACTTTTCTCAGATCTAATGATTGTAGTCAGACTTCTCTAGCTTTAAAGTGCCCATATTATGAAAAAAATCACTTTTTCTGGTGATTTGGGGTGTTATTTTGTGTCTCTGGTGCTTCCACACACATACACACTTTGAAAAAAATCCATCCATGGTGTTCTGAGTGAGATACGGTTTCTGAATGTGTCCTGGCTTCAGTCTCCGGGTGAGCTGTTCAAAATCTGCACGGCTTTCTACGTCAATAGCCGAAACGAGGGGCCTAGGGGCCTAACCGTTAGCATGCTAACGGTAGCATACTACCTCGTTCTCAATAACAAAGCGCTGCTACAACACACACTAGTTCACCATAATCTACCAAAAGAACTACTTCCATGTGCTCCCTGGTTTAGAAGAAGTCTCCCAGCTGATCCTGCCTTGGAACTGACTGAAGTTGGAGAAACAGCCTTTCTTTTACTGTCTATGGAGCTAGCTGACATGATCTACCATCTGAGCTACTGAGCATGTGCGACTGCAATCAAAGATAGTACAGAAGAAGAAAAGAGGTCTCACTCTGTAGCTAAAACAGAGACCTGAACACTGGGTGAAAAGAGGAGCTGCAGCAATGTGCAGTACAACATAAAATATGGTGTTTTTTTTTAAATTAAACCATGTAAACCTATTCTGGTACAACCTCTAAATACATGTTATGAACCTGAAAATGAGCATAACATGGGCGCTTTAAGTTTTATCTTTAAGCATTTTGAGTGTTATTAATTTATGATTTAAATAAATCTGGCTTTTCCAACGTTTTGGACAGATATGGAGATAATAACGGTCCAAAATGATGTGAAAAAGAGACGCCAAATCACCAAAGAGACCCAAAACAACCACAAAGAAAGCAAAAATGACAAAAAAGAGACACAAGACGACTACAAAGAGACACAAAATGTACGGGGGAAATTGCATTTTTTTAATAACAGAAAAATGACATCTTCTTGAAGGGTTAGGCTGAACATTTCCTCCAAATACGCACATCTGTGTCTTCCACACAGCGAGGGAAGACACTGAGCCACATGTGGATCAGTGTCCTCCATCAGTGTGGAGTGGACTGATGTTTGACCGCCTGAAACTGAAGGACTCTCTCTCATCTCCTCCCTTTATTAGTCTCTTCCCGCTCTAGCTGCCTAACGGTGCCATGCATTGCTTTGCTCATATAAAAAGAGACTCAGATACAGCATTAGGGACCACTAAGGTCCATATAAAAGAGACTTCAGATACAGTATTAGGGGACCACTAAGGTCTATATAAAAGAGTCTCTCAGATACAGTATTAGGGGACCACTCTAAGGTCTATATAAAAGAGACTCCAGATACAAGTATTAGAGACACTTCAAGGCCTCTATAAAAGAGACTCAGATACAGTATTAGGGGGACTCACTAAGGTCTATATAAAAGAGACTTCAGATACAGTATTAGGGGGGACCACTCAAGGTCTATATAAAAGAGACTCTCCAGATACAGCATTAGGAACACCAAGGTCTATATAAAAAGAGACTTCAGATGGACA
Organism: Perca fluviatilis; assembly: GCF_010015445.1. NCBI lineage: Eukaryota > Metazoa > Chordata > Actinopteri > Perciformes > Percidae > Perca > Perca fluviatilis. The sequence continues at coordinate 27,909,055 of NC_053133.1, forward strand.
GTGCATTAGGGGACCACTACAATCTATATAAAAGAGACTCCTTTGTGATCACAGTATTAGTAAACCACTAAGGCCTATAAAAGAGACTTCAGATACAGTATTAGGGGGACCACTAAGGCCTATATAAAAAGAGAATTTGCATACAGTATTAGGGGACCAATGATATCGGGTGATGATCAGTGAAATGATGTAGGGAGACCTCAGAGATGACTCCACTCAGTCCTAAGAGTACAAATCAAGTGCAGCTTTATTCAAACAGTGAACAAACTTTCATGACACTGGGACAACTCGGAGCATACAGACACGGGGCCTGCTGCCCAAGGATGACCCAAGTACACATGTACACATCATAGTGAATACCTTTTTTAAACTTCCTTTTTGTGCTCACACAGCATGAGACATCTATTTCAGCACACAAGTTTTACCTAAACATACACCTTTATGGACGAGCCCTAATAGATTCCACTACATTCTG
>NC_053133.1:27919529-27926717 GCF_010015445.1 Perca fluviatilis
GTGTGTGCTCCACGTGTGTAACTGACCTGTGTGTGTGTGGATTTGTGTAACTGTGTGTGTGTGTGCCTGGTGTGTAATGACAGGCTGTATGTGTAAAGGTGGGGTGTGTGTGTGTTAAGTAACGATTGTAGGTGTGTTGATTTAACGACCGGGGTGAGTGTAATGTGTGTGTGTGTGTCTGTGAGGTGTGTAACTGACCTGGGGTGTGTGTGTATATGTAACTGACTGTGTATGTGTGTGTGTGTGTCTATGACTGTGTGTAACTGACCGTGTGTGTGTGGATTTGTGTGTGTAACTGTGTGTGTGTCTGTGACTGTGTGTAATTGACAGTGTGTGTGTGTGTGTGTGTGTGTGTATATGAACTGACTGTGTATGTGTGTGTGTGTGTGTGTGTCTATGACTGTGTGTAACTGACCGTGTGTGTGTGGATTTGTGTGTGTAACTGTGTGTGTGTGTTTGTCTGTGATTGTGTGTAACTGACTGTGTGTGTCTGTGTGTCTGTGACTGTGTGTGTGTGTGTGTGTGTGGATTTGTGTGTGTAACTGTGTGTGTGTGTGTATGTGTAATTGACAGTGTGTGTGTGTGTATATGTAACTGACTGTGTATGTGTGTGTGTGTGTGTCTATGACTGTGTGTAACTGACCGTGTGTGTGGATTTGTGTGTGTAACTGTGTGTGTGTGTGTGTGTGTGTGTGTGTAACTGACTGTGTGTGTGTGTGTGTGTGTGTGTACACCAGACCATTGTTCCTTTTTATATGGACTTTTCTACCTAAAATGTGACGTTTTGGTCTCCTTCTTTGGACCTTTTCCTTCCTTCCTTCCTTCCTTCCTTCCTTCCTTCCTTCCTTCCTTCCTTCCTTCCTTCCTTCCCTCCCCCCTCCTTCCTTCCTTCCTTCTACTGTCTGTTTCTTACTACTTTTGACCTATATTGTTGCCTTATACTTCCTTCCTTTTCTTACATCTTTTTCCAAGGTTTTGTCGCCCTTTTCCATCAGCATTTGAATGTTTTTACAGTTACGAGGCTGTTGTTTACCAAATCTCTCGCTGACATCGCTGTACTCTTCCTCTTTGTAAGATAAGACTAAGACACGCTCGACCCTGCCCGGACCTCTGACCTCTGACCTCTGACCTCGAGTCGGCCCGTTTCGCTGCCGATAAACGCCAGATTGTCGACAGAATCCCGGCAGAACATTTTCTGGCGGACTTCAGAGCCAGAGCTCCCGCGCAGCCGGCTAACTGCTCCAGAGCGGCTCTGACTAATTCATGCAGATGTATTAATAGATCACAGGCAGCTCTCTCCAGGCCGCCGCGCCGGCTCTGCTTCCGAAAAAGAAAAAAGGCCAAATAAACAAGCGAGGGAGAGACGAGCTCTGCCTTCGCTTTGCAAACTAAAAGGCTTATCGAGGCGGCCGTCCTTTGCATATCGCCTCCCGGATGCATTTGATTTTGTTTGGCATTTTTTATTAATGCTTTTATTTATTTATTTACTTATTTATTTACTTATTTACTTATTTACCAGACGTTCCCATCAGAAGAAACCCAACAGCAGACTTCTTCAAATACTGGTTATTCCCAGGGTGTTAAGAGAGCGTCATCACACACGCTGATACCAGTAGAAGCAAAGAGAGGAACTTTGGGTTCAATATTAGGGGTGTTGGGGGGCAGGTTTAGATCTCTAACTATCTAGGGAGGTCCGCTGCGTATGCATGTATTTACAGAAAAAAAAAAAAAAGTTAACAAAAACACTGAAACATTTAAAAAAAAAAAAAAAAAAAAAAAAAACTTGGAAAAAAGAGACGAAAACGCCAAAAAATGACTTTGAAAGACTTTGAAATTAAAAAATGTTTAAATAAAAAGGGTGACTAAAAGTCAGAAAAATACTGTCTAGAAAATCTTAGAAAGAAATTCCAACGGAAAATCTGAAAAAAGAGAGGGGCTAAGGTTAGAGAGGGTCTAGGGTTAGGGGGGCTAGGGTTAGAGAGGGTCTAGGGTTAGGGGGGCTAGGGTTAGAGAGGGTCTAGGGTTAGGGGCTAGGGTTAGAGAGGGTCTAGGGTTAGGGGGCTAGGGTTAGAGAGGTTCTCAAGGTTAGGGGGCTAGGGTTAGAGGATGGCATGGTTAGGGGGCTAGGGTTAGAGAGGTTCTAGGGTTAGAGAGGGTCTAAGGTTAGAGAGTGTCTAGGGTTAGGGGGGCTAGGGGTTAGAGAGGGTCTAGGGTTAGGGGGGCTAGGGTTAGAGGATGGCATGGTTAGGGGTGCATACGTCTGGGGGCTAGGGTTAGGGTGCTAGGGTTAGAGAGTGTCTAGGGTTAGGGGCGTAGGGTTAGAGAGGGTCTAGGTTAGGGTGCTAGGGTTCGGGGGCTAGGGTTAGGGGGCTAGGTTGGGGGCTAGGGTTCGGGGCTAGGTCTGGGGGGCTAGGGTTAGGGGGCTAGGGTTAGAGAGTGTCTAGGGTGAGGGGGCTAGGGTTAGAGAGGGTCTAGGTTAGGGGCTAGGGTCAGAGAGGGGCTAGGTTTTGGGGGCTATGGTTAGAGAGGGCTAGGGTTAGGGGGGCTATGGTTATGGTTAGGGGTTAGGGTTAGAGAGGGCTAGGGTTAGGGGGCTATGGTTAGAGAGGGTATTGGGTTAGAGATGGGCTAGGGTTAGGGGGGCTAGGGTTAGAGAGTGTCCAGGGTTAGAGAGGGGCTAGGGTTAGGGGGGCTATGGTTAGAGAGGGTTTTGGGTTAGAGAGGGGCTAGGGTTAGGGGGGCTATGGTTAGAGAGGGTCTAGGGTTAGGGGGGCTATGGTTAGAGAGGGTCTAGGGTTAGAGAGGGGCTAGGGTTAGGGGGGCTATGGTTAGAGAGGGTCTAGGGTTAGAGAGGGGCTAGGGTTAGGGGGGCTATGGTTAGAGAGGGTCTTGGGTTAGAGAGGGGCTAGGGTTAGGGGGGCTATGGTTAGAGAGGGTCTAGGGTTAGGGGGGCTATGGTTAGAGAGGGTCTAGGGTTAGGGGGCTATGGTTACAGAGGACAGGGTTAGAGAGGTTATGGTTAGAGGGGCTAGGGTTAGAGAGGTTATGGTTAGAGGGGCTAGGGTTAGAGAGGTTGTGGTTAGAGGGGCTAGGGTTAGAGAGGGTCTAGGGTTAGGGGGGCTATGGTTACAGAGGACAGGGTTAGAGAGGTTATGGTTAGAGGGGCTAGGGTTAGAGAGGTTATGGTTAGAGGGGCTAGGGTTAGAGAGGGTCTAGGGTTAGGGGCTAGGGTTAGAGGATGGTATGGTCAGGGGGGCTAGGGTTAGAGAGGGTCCAGGGTTAGGGGGGCTAGGCTTAGAGGATGCCATGGTTAGGGGGGCTAGGGTTAGAGGATGGTATGGTTAGGGGGGCTACGGTTAGAGGTTTTAGGGTTAGGGGGGCTAGGGTTAGAGAGGGTCTTTTAGACTGACTCACATTACTGTATGTGTAATTCAACTCAATTCAAACCATTATTTGTCTATTCACTACGTTCATATTTTATGTGAAATAAAATCCCATTGTGGTCTACCGGGGGAGGGTCCGTAGTACCGGGGTCCTGTAGTACCGGGGGAGGGTCCTGTAGTAATGGGGGGGTCCTGTAGTACCGGGGGGCCTGTAGTATGGGGTCCGAGTACCGGGGTACTCCTTTAAATAACCTGCTCTGCGTCTGTTTTCATGTCATGAAGCCTGGCGTGACGTCTCAGTAGTTTTGTTTATGAATGACATGAATGAAAAACTTTGTCCCAGGCAGCTCGTCTGGGACGATTATTATCAGGCAGAAGTATTTCTGACAGCCGAGCTCATTAATATTCATAGCAGCGACATTTACTGGTACGATCTCATGAATATTGTGCGTTTAGCAGCGTTTGCTTTATTGTTCAAAGCTCCCTCTTCCTTCCTGTGTCTGCGTGGTCTTCCTCCCGTCCTCCGTCACCTCCGACTGACTGTCCATCCCAATTAGGACGATCAACGAGAGGAGACACACACACACACACACACACACACACACACACACACACACACACACACACACACACACACTAACACACACACACACATACACACAAACGCTCGCAGGCACGCACACACACAAACACAGAGAATACACACACACACTACACTAACACACACACACACTAACACACACACACACACACATACTAACACACACACACACACACACACACACACACACACACTAACACACACATACACACACATACACACACACACACATACTAAACACACACACACACTAACACACACACACACACTAACACACACATACACACACATACACACACACACACAAACACACTAACACACACACACACACACAACACACTAACACACAAACACACTAACACACACACACACTAACACACACACATACTCTAACACACACACACACACACTAACACACACACAACACACATACACACACACACACACTAACACACTAACACACACACACACACAACACACAACACACACACACACTAACACACACACACACACACTACACACACACACATACTAACACACACACACACACACACACTAACACAAACACACCACACACTAACACACACACACACACACACACACACACTAACACACACACACAACACCACACACCAACACTAACACAACAACACTAACACACACACACCAACACACTAACACCACAACAACACACACTACACACACAATCCAACACACTAACACCAACACTAACACACAACACAACACACACAAACACCACCACCACCAACACTAACACAACACCACAACTAACACCACACACATAATACTAACACTAACAACTAACACACAACACACACACACACACACAACACACACACACACAACACACACACACACTAACACACACACACACACTAACACACACACACACACCAACACACACACACTAACACACAAACACACACACTAACACACTAACACAAACAATAATAATACACCCAACACATAACACACCAACACAAACTCCAACACAATAATAAAAATAACATAACACACTCACACACACTAACACACACACACTCAACACACTAACATAACATCAACAAATTAACATAACAAAAAAATTAACATTATCAATAACAACACACTACCTCAAACACATAACAACACAACACCAACACAAATAAAAAACAAATACCTATCAATATCAACACAATTCAATAATCAAATTTAACATAATTAACATATCAAAATATCAATAACACAACAATAATCATCACAAATCAAAAATATCATCAATAACACAACAATACATCACAATATAAAAAAACACATAATCAACATAATTAATATCATTAATATATACAATCAAACAAATATCAACAATAATAAAAAAAAATATAAAAAACAAAATACATTAAAACAACAATACAACACAAACACAACACAAAAATACAAAAACAATTAAAATATAACAAATAACAACATCATAACACAAATAATAAACAAAACAATTAATACAATAATATTACAAATTAAAATCATAATAACTACAATCATCAAACACAAATCAATAAACATATAATAAGTACATTATCAAAATAAAATAAAAAAACACTACATCAAAAAATAAACTCAATTCAAAACAACAATCAATACAAAAATACAATTATACACTAATAATAATAAAAAACACAAAACAATACAATAACTAATAACACAAACACACCAAATACCAATAACACATAACAATAACACCACACAAATAAAAACACAACAACACACAATAATATCAAACAAACAAACACAACCACCACACACAAAAAGAAACATACAAACCAATAACACACAATAATCAACCATGCAAAATCAATAACATCATAACACTAAATAACATTAATAACATACCGACACTAATAATACCAATACAACAATACCAATATATATCAATAACAAAAATATACCACAAACAACACACAATATAAACATGCATAACAACACCAATAACACACAACTAACCACCTAACAACAAATCAACAAATATCTGACATATATATATTATTATTATCATATATACATAAGATATATACACATAAACAACAACAAAATCACAATAACAAATATACAACATATATAAACATATAACCATACATACATATAAACAACATATAAACATATACATATATACATATATATATGTATTTATAACCAGCATATTTACTATACATATTTATACAATACATACATACACATTTTTTTACATACATATACACTATACATACATACATATACACTATACACCCATACACACTATTTACAACACACATACACATATAATACACATATACTACATACATATTTTACACATACACATACATACACACATACAATCACATATTATATTATTTTACACACATACACACACATATACACATACCATTTACACATACACATACATACACACATACATATTTACACACATACACACATTCACACAATACACACACATACACATACATACCATCACAAATACACACACACACACACATATTTTACACACACACATTTATTACATACACATACACACAATTTTACACATATTTATTACTAATATTATTTTACACACACACACACACACACACACATTACATTTACACATATTTACATTTACACATTTCACACACACACACACACACACATATTATTATTATTATTTACACACATACATCTACATATTATTACATACATAATAATCACATATTATTTAATAATATTATTATTTATTTTTTATTATACATATATGCATACATACACCACATACATCATACACTCACAATTACATATATATATATATACATATATATACACGTTATTACATATATATATATATATATATATATATATATATCATATATGTTATTATCATATATATATATATATATATATATATATATATTATATATATATATATATATCATATATATATAATATATATATATATATATATATATATCACCATGTTCCACCACAAATCCAACACCCTCAGAACCAAAAGCCCAACAATACCAAACAACCGGCACAATCTATATCCATAAACCACCCCAAAAATGGAAGAACTAAAAACCAAACTCTGCAGAATCATTTACACAGAATTACATGGGTCAGCCACTTGAAACCATTGCTCTCAATACCGCCAATGCAACCGAAACCCAGCCATTTGAT
>NC_053133.1:27932217-27944717 GCF_010015445.1 Perca fluviatilis
ACAAGAAAGTGAGCAACTTAGCTTGACGGACATGTTGCATCCATAGGTTGCATCCATAGACAGTATTTGTTGCATCAACAACATGCATAACAGTTGCATCTCAGTAAGCTAGCAAGAGTACACAAGGTACACAACCAAGGGGGGGTAAGCTTCGCTTCAGAACTGGAACCTCCCATGTAGTCCATGAGCCAGGGCCCCAAATTTGGGCCATCGGTATCATCTGGGGGGACAAAGGCTTATAGTGATTTACATACACCCCTAGTAGTAGAAAAACCACGATAGCAGTGCAGGGGTGGTAGCGAGTCACTTTCTTTCAGCTCATGAAGTTACTTACCCACTAAGATAAATTCTGTTTTTGAAATCTGGTGTATATCTGGTTTAGGCTCATGGTAAGGGATATTGTCAATATTCTATAATATGGTGCTTGGTATCGTTGGAAAGGGGATCTTTTAGGCTTTCATTTAAGCCCAGTACTGAATCAGTCTGACAATCACAGAGGTCACATGACTTCTTTAAACCAGAAATAACACACATTTTCTCCCAATTTCCGCCTAAACCGTGTGCTTTCTTTTATCCCTGGGGCACGACAGAACACCAGGGACACAAAACTCAACAACTTCAGTACTCAAGGCACTCTGATGATTCAGAAAATGTACAATATACCCATACTATTTATATGTGAGAGCCTTAAATTAGACTTCAAGTCTTCAAAATAGAATGGACAAAGACAATACCCTATTAGTCCAGGGCCAAGTGGCCTCTTTATTCATGTACAGTTGTAATAAAAAGTAATTGTTTCAACAGTGTTGTCAACATAACACTTGTAAGTGGTTTAACAAAATGCTTCTATCATGTATTTTGATATTCAGCCACTTTCAGTTAGAATGGCGCCATTTTTTTGCTACCTGGCCATCACCTCCCGTTAGCATCCCATTGACTCCCATTCATTTTGGCGCCACTTTGACAGCGAATAACTTTACATCTGAAGCGTTTAAAGACTCTATTTGTCCGTTGTTTATTTCTAAAGAAACACGACAATGTATAAAAGGCTCCATTACCTTGTACCTCACGTTATGGCTCCGTAGCAGACGCTTTTATAACAATAGGCTAACGATTGGGTCATAACCACGAGACTTACTGTCACACAGTAGAGGAATTACCGTATAGTACAGGAGAAGCTCACAGGCAGTTTGGACTTCCATGAGCTGTTTAAGTTTAATTACTAATGTTAACTAGCATGTCCGTTCTATTTCTAGCACCCACACGTTTACTAAAAACGGACACGCCACGCTCAACGCCACGCAGCCAGTGTGCAAGAGGCCTAACGTGCTGCTGACAGTAATAAATACGTGGAATACACATGAATAACAATGCTTTACTTTTAGAGCTATACTGCATGTACGAAGGCTTCGTGAGAAAAGGCTGCAATATTCAACGTTGCCGCACATCTTTCTCACACGGTGCAACCCTATTACTGATTATTTGAACCAATCAGAGAGGAGATGTGCGTGTCACAGTGTTGGGCAAGTTACTTCCAAAATGTAATACATTATAGATTACTAGTTACTGTCATTTGAGAGTAATTAGTTATATTTGGCAAGGATTCATACAATTTATTGACGAAGTCATCAGGAATAGCAAAGAAAGCAGTCTTGCATGCCTCCCAGAGTTCATCGATGTTCTTTGGTTTCGTCTTCCATGCTTCCTCTTTCATCCTACCCCACATATGCTCAGTGATGTTCATGTCTGGCGACTGGGCTGGCCAATCAAGGCCAAGCATCTTGATCTTCTTCGCCTTGAGGAACTTTGATGTGGAGATGGAAGTATGCGATGGAGCACCGTCCTGCTGCAGGATTTGGCCTCTTTTATGGTTGGGAATATAAGAGGTAGCTAAGATTTCTCGGTATTTTAGACTATTGATCCAATCCAATCCACTCCACTTTATTTATATAGCACGATTTTAACAAACACAGGGGTTTCCAAAGTGCTGCACAAAAGATAAAACAAAGTAAATAGATAACACAATAAAAGCAGAGGTACCCACTATAAAATAAATGCAATAAAAAACAATTTAAATTGAATTAAATAAGTAAACATCAATTAAAATATGCAAATATGCACATAACGTCAACACTCTACCTGGTGTTAAAAGCCAAAGAAAAGAGGTAGGTTTTAAGAAGAGTTTTAAAATTAGACAGAGAGGAGGCTAATGTCTAATGTGCAGAGGCAGTCCGTTCCAAAGTTTTGGAGCTGCAACGGCAAACGCTCGATCCCCTCTGAGCTTGAGCCTAGCTTTAGGCCCCATCAGGAGCAGCTGGTCAGCTGACCTGAGAGATCAGCTGTAGGGGTGCAGCAGCTATTGATGTTGCCTTCCACCCTGCAGATCTCTCGCACACCCCCATACTGGATGTAACCGCCACCAAACTCCACTGTTTTTCTGGGTGAATCTCAGATCCACGCGGGCTCCAGTAGGTCTCCTGCAATATTTGCGGCGACTGTGGTGTAATTCAACAGAAGATTCATCTGAATAATCCACCTTCTTCCACTTTTCCAAGCGCCCATCCTTCTTAGCAGGCTGTGGGCCTTGGCAAATGCCACACGGTTTTTCAGTTGTCTTTTGTTTAGTGCTGGCTTCTGGGCACTGATTCGACCACGGAGGCCATTTCGAGACAGAATCCGACAAACTATATAGCATTTATTTATTTTTATAACTATTTGACTGAAATGGTTATCAGAAATAATTTATTTAAAAAAGACTAAAATGTTTTGACTAAAACTTGACTAAAATGACGAGACTTTTAGTCGACTAAAACTTGACTAAGAAATTTTTTTGGCACAAGACTAAGACTAAATTAAAAATAGGTGACAAAATGAACACTAGTTGATGTGAAGGTCTAGTGTACTGGGGTTGTTTTTATACACACCTGAGACCTAATTGATCCATTATTAGTCACAGGTGAAGCTCATATGACAAGGCGACAACTCTTATGGCTTTGCAAAAAATTGACTCAATGGGCTTTATACCAAGCTGTGAATATTAGAATACTGTTTTGACAGTTTCGTTTTGCACTGAAACATTATTACTAAAGCTGTTGGGATTAAAATGAGCCTTTTCTTGTAAAAACATCTTGATTAGAAAATCTATTACAGCGGCACTTCAGGTCAATCTGTACACAAGCGACAAGACTTTTGTCAGGGACTGTAGTGTGTGTGTACGAGCCTAGGAGCATTTTACTAATGCTCTGTTAAAATAACAATGTGTGTGTGTGTGTGTGTGTGTGTGTGTGTGTGTGTGTGTGTGTGTGTGTGTGTTAGAGATTTTTTGCTAAATGTTTTTCAGTTACTAGGCTCTTGTAGACCATTAATCTTCTTTATATGGACTTTTTTCTACCTAACTTGACGTTTTGGTCTCCTTCTTTGGACCTTTTCCTTCCTGCCTACCTTCCTTCCTTCCTTCCTTCCTTCCTTCCTTCCTTCCTTCCTTCCTTCCTTCCTTCCTTCTTTCCTTCCTTCCTTTTTTCCTTCCTTCCTTTCTTCCTGTCTTCCTTGCTTGTTTTCATCAGTATTTAAATCTTTTCCAGTTATACTGTTAGCTGTTGTTTACCAGATCTAACGCTGAGTAGTAGTTTCGGGGTCTAAATCTAACCAGACTGGGACCACTTCACCACGGTAACCACGGTAACCACGTGGTTAAATCAGCCACCGGTACCTTCTCTGGTTCAGCTATAAGGACGTAATTATCCATTTTCTAATATTGCAACCTGTCACTACACAAGGAAATATTCTGGAGCCTGTTTTGTTTGTCTTTGCTGTAATGAGATCAGTATTTATTTATGTTTATGGGAAACATCCATGTGTACAGACGAGGCAGCAGCAGCAGCGCCGCGTCAGACACCTTTCTGGCGTGCAAAGACGTAGAAAAATCCACGCAGGCAGTGTACAGGAGACCTTAGTCTCCTAAGGTCTGACTGGTCCACACAGCATTGGTTTATTGGCATTACTTTAAACCAATCACAGCCATCGTGGGCGGGGCTAAGCTCCGGACGGAGCCACGGTGCCTCTGCTAAATAGTCTCGGGAAGGAACTTGTTTTGGTGGAACGTGTGGACGTTCAAAAGTAGTTTCAGTTGTGCGAGAGAAAACTCTGATTGGACAGATAGTCTAGCTAGCTGTCTGGATTTACCCTGCAGAGATCTGAGGAGCAGTTAGACAGACAGACAGACAGACAGACAGACAGACGAGTTGTAGTCTAGCTAGCTGTCTGGATTTACCCTGCAGAGATCTGAGGAGCAGTTAACCAGAGTCCTCAGAAACCAGGCGGATATACACTACCGGGCAAAACACACACACACACACAAACACACACGCACACACCTACACACACACACACACACAAACAAACATGCACACACACACACACACACACACACACATACACACATGCACACACCTACACAACACACACACACACTAACATACACACAAGCACACACACACACCCACACACACACACACACCTACAACACGCACACACACACACACATTAAGACACACACCTACACAACACACAACACACACATACACACATGCTAACACACACACACACACACATACACACACACACACACGCACACTACACACACACAACACCCTACACACGCAGCACTAACACACCGCACGCACACACACACAACACACACACACACACATACACACACACGACACACTACACACACACACTACACACATACACACACACCCTACACCTACACGCACTAACACACACGCACGCACACACACACAGACACACACCTGATGTATTTTCCGACTGGGATCTAGATTTCACTTGATCTTACTTTCCTCTAAATGTCATCATGATCGCATTCACCTTTTCAAAATGTCACATCCTCTTCCTCATAGTTTTATTTTCCTCCTCTCTTCCTCCCTCTCTTCCTCCCTCTCTTCCCCCCTCTCTTCCTCCCTCTCTTCCTCCCTCTCTTCCTCCCTCTCTTCCTCCCTCTCTTCCTCCTCTTCTTTTCTTTCTTCTCCTATCCCCTGCAAGAACATCTTTTAAACTGATCTGAAATGATGACAGATTCAGCAACTACTCATTATTTCTCCCATAAAATTTTTCATTCAGGGTGTGTGTGGGGTGGGGGGTATTTTTTTTTTTTTGTAGTGTATTGTGTGTGTGTGTTTCAGTAATGTTTTACGGACATTTAGAGAGTGGTTGTATCAACAACAAACCAGATTTGTATCAGCGAGCTCACCGGCTGCCACAGCCCCAAGGCCCTCTGGGTAATCTGGGTGTAATTGAGCATGAGGTTACGGTGGCAGACACACACGCACGCACGCACACACACACACACACACACACACACACACACACACACACACACACACACACACACTAACATGCTTTCACTCGCACTAAGATGATACACACATGAAGGTGCTGCACAGCCACATTTATAAACAAATAAGCTCTCAAAACACAAAAAAAATAATTACAGAAAAAACTTATAGTAATATTTTGTGTATATGTGTATATATCCATCGGCTCATTGTCTTTTTTGTCACCTTTTCGTCACCTTTTCATCACCTTTTCGTCGCCTTTTTTGTCACCTTTTCATCACCTTTTTGTCGCCTTTTCGTCGCCTGTCTGTCGCCTTTTCGTCGCCTTTTTTGTCACCTTTTAGTCACCTTTTAGTCACCTTTTCATCACCTTTTCATCACCTTTTTGTCGCCTTTTCGTCGCCTTTTTTGTCACCTTTTAGTCACCTTTTAGTCACCTTTTCATCACCTTTTCATCACCTTTTTGTCGCCTTTTCGTCGCTTTTTCATCGCCTTTTTTGTCGCCTTTTCGTCGCCTTTTTTGTCGCCTTTTCGTTGCCTTTTTTGTCGCCTTTTCGTTGCCTTTTTTGTCACCTTTTCGTCACCTTTTCATCACCTTTTTGTCGCCTTTTTTGTCACATTTTCATCGCCTTTTCATCGCCTTTTTTGTTGACTTTTCGTCGCCTTTTTGTCGCCTTTTTTGTCGCCTTTTTTGTCACATTTTCGCCTTTTTTGTTGCCTTTTCGTCGCCTTTTTTGTCGCCTTTTCGTCGCCGCTTTTTGTCACATTTTCGTGACCTTTTCGTCGCCTGTCTGTTGCCTTTTCGTAACTTTTTTATCGCCTTTTCGTCGCCTTTTTTGTCACTTTTTCGTCGCCTGTCTGTCGCCTTTTCGTCACCTTTTCGTCACCTTTTCGTCACCTTTTCGTCGCCTTTATATATATACACACAGTATATATAAAAACATTGCACCAGTACTACGCAGAACGTGACGAAGCTGCTTGAGAGAGTAAACTGGAGATCTGGACAATCTTGGGAGGAGAAAGAACATCATTTGAATTGACTCAAAATATTCCCAGAATGCAATCCTGAAACGTTTGAGAGTCCGATGACGCTTTGAGAACATATAGCCTTGTGGGACTTGGTGATACCTGAGAGCAACGCTGCGTCTCGTCTCATATTCCTGAGAACAGGCTGCATGTCCTCGCAGCGATGCAGCAGGAAACCAGATCCCTGAGGCTGCAGCTGACGTACATATGGCCGAGAACACACACACACACACACACACTAACACACACACACACACACACACACACACACACTCACACACACACACACACACACACACACACCACATCACACACACACACACACACACACACACACACACACACACACACACACACACACACACACACACACACACACACACACACACACACACACACACACACACACACACACACTGCTGAGGCATCCTGCTGCCAGTTACACACACACACACACACACACACACACACACACACACACACACACACACCAACACATACACAAGCATCTTTGCGCGGGTCACTCGAGGTGATAGACCCTTAAAACCTCACCACACCTCTGTTGCCTATTTTGTCCCCTTTTCGTCGCCTTTTTGTCACCTTTTTTGTCCCCTTTTCGTCGTCTTTTTGTCACCTTTTTCGTCGCCTTTTCGTCGTCTTTTTGTCACCTTTTTCGTCGCCTTTTCGTCGTCTTTTTGTCACCTTTTTCGTCGCCTTTTCGTCGCTTTTGTCGTTGCCTCTGTTGCCTATTTTGTCGCCTTTTTGTCACCTTTTTTGTCAAATTTTTCGTCGTCTTTTTTGTCACCTTTTTTGTCGCCTTTTCGTCGTCTTTTTGTCACCTTTTTCGTCGCCTTTTCGTCGCTTTTGTCGTTTCCTCTGTTGCCTATTTTGTCGCCTTTTGTCGCCTTTTTTGTCAAATTTTTCGTCGTCTTTTTTGTCGCCTTTTTGTTGCCTTTTCATTGCCGTTTTGGCACCTTTTTTGTCAAATTTTTCGTCGCTTTTGTCGTTGCCTCTGTTGCCTATTTTGTCGCCTTTTCGTCACCTTTTTTGTCGCCTTTTTGTAAAAAATGTGTACAAAAATGTGTTGCCTTTTTTGTCACCTTTTTCGTCGCTTTTGTCGTCGCCTTTGCTGCCTATTTTGACGCTTTTTCGCCTTTTTGTCCCCTTTTCGTCTTTTTTGTCGCCTTTTCATCACCATTATTGTCACCATTGTCGTCGCCTTTGTCACCTTTTTTGACGCTTTTTCGCCTTTTTGTCCCCTTTTCGTCGCCTTTTTATATGTATGTATGTACACGCACAGTGTATAAAAATATTGCACTAGTACTACGCAGAACTTGACATAACTCCGTTTGTTCCAAAACAAGCACTTTTGTGCACTATTAACTTATATTGTAGCTTGTTTCTCTGCTGCCGACTGCAGCGATCTCTCTGAACACTGGACCGATGTCAGAGATAGTTGTTCCCATCAGTCACTCAGACACCTAACCATAGGGACGTAGGGTCCAGGGTGAAATAAACAGTAGTTATGTTACGATGCCGGGGATTAGAGGACCCAATCGCAGAGAGCAGGCAGGCAGGCAGGCAGGAGAAAAGTTGAAGTTGAGGATTTATTGATCGAAACACAAAAATAAACCAAGGGAGTCCTGAGAGCAGCAGCAGGCAACAAAACCAATCCCAGAATGTAGTCGAAAGGCATCCCAAATACAAAACAAGAAAGTACATAAACAGGAAGCACGGAAACTGACGAGAGCTGACACTGGGAGACACGACACACACACACAACATGATCTGACACGAGACAAAGGGAACACAGGCTAAATACACGAGGTAACGAGCAAACAAGGGACAGGTGATACAGCAGGTGACAACACATCAGGGCGGGGCGGGACAAGCAGACAGGCAGGTTACAACTGATGCTACTGATGCTAGGTTTCCACGTGGCCGGCTATTTTCATAAACGGACATTTCAGCCTCTCCGTTTTAAAAAATAACATCGTGCACAGCTGTCACTTTTCAGAAAAGTGTTCGTTTACACGTACCTGTGTGTATATATATATATATATATATATATATATATATATAATATATGCCGTCAATGCAGCCAAGAGCACGCCAGACCTGTAGGTGGCGGTGTAACGAGAAGTTCAAGCCCACGTTAGCCAATCAGAATCCAGAATATAGCAACAACAGCAGCCACAAAAACATCCCGACAAAAACATCGGGAAAAGTGACAAAAAACTTGACAAAAACATCGGGAAAAGTGACAAAAAAATCCCGACAAAAACTTCAGAAAAAAAGTGACCAAAAAATCCAGACAAAAACATCGGGAAAAGTGACAAAAAACTTGACAAAAACATCGGAAAAAGTGACAAAAAACTTGACAAAAACATCGAAAAAAGTGACAAAAAAATCCCGACAAAAACATCAGAAAAAAAGTGACAAAAAACTTGACAAAAACATCGAAAAAAGTGACAAAAAACTTGACAAAAACATCGGAAAAAGTGACAAAAAACTTGACAAAAACATCGGAAAAAGTGACAAAAAAATCCCGACAAAAACTTCAGAAAAAAAGTGACAAAAAAATCCCGACAAAAACATCGAAAAAAGTGACAATTTTTTTTACAAAAACATCGGAAAAAGAGACAAAAAACTTGACAAAAACATCGGAAAAAGTGACAACATTTTTTACAAAAACATAGAAAAAAGTGACAAAAACTCCCGAAAAAACATCGGAAAAGGTGACAAAAATAATTCCGACAAAAACATCGGAAAAAGTATTAAAAAAAATAGGAAAAAAGTGACAAAAAAATCTGAAAAAATGACAAAAAAAATTCACCTAAACATCAGAAAAAGTATCAAAAAACTAGATAAAAAGTGGGGGAAAGTGACAAGTTTGGGAAATAGCCCTTTAAGGAGAAGAGACTTTGGGTAGTGGTGCATTTAGGTCACTAGATATTTTTTTAAAAACCTTGATGTTGAACTCTCCAATTAAGAAATAGATTTTGCCTCCTTTCTTTCTCTTTTTCTTTCTGCTCCTCTTTTCTTTCCCTCTC
Source organism: Perca fluviatilis (assembly GCF_010015445.1). NCBI lineage: Eukaryota > Metazoa > Chordata > Actinopteri > Perciformes > Percidae > Perca > Perca fluviatilis. The sequence continues at coordinate 27,941,651 of NC_053133.1, forward strand.
TGGACATTTGAACTTTGACTGAGATGATCTGCACTCAGAGGTCGACACAGGAAACTGTGTTTTTGTTGTTGACGTCTGATTTAATTTCTGCTGAGAGAGTCAAAAAGAAAAACCATGAGAGGGAGAGAGAGAGAGAGAGAGAGAGAGAGAGAGAGAGAGAGAGAGAGAGAGAGAGAGGAGAGGAGAGAGAGAGGAGAGGGAGAGAGAGAGAGGGAGAGAGAGAGAGAGAGAGAGAGAGAGAGAGAGAGAGAGAGAGAGAGGGAGAGAGAGAGAGAGAGAGAGAGAGAGAGAGGAGAGAGAGAGAGAGAGAGAGAGAGAGAGAGAGAGAGGGAGAGAGAGAGAGAGAGAGAGAGAGAACCTGACGCAGACTGACAGCCTCTGGGGCTACACACTGACAAGGTCTGTGTGTGTGTTAAAACACCACTCCCCTTAACATATACACACACACACACACATTCACTCACACACACACTCTTACCACTAAGGCCTATATAAAAGAGTCTTCAGATACAGTATTAGGGGACCACTAAGGCCTATATAAAAGAGACTTCAGATACAGTATTATGGGACCACTAAGGTCTATATAAAAGAGACTTCAGATACAGTATTAGGGGACCACTAAGGTCTATATAAAAGAGACTTCAGATACAGTATTAGGGGACCACTAAGGTCTATATAAAAGAGACTTCAGATACAGTATTAGGGGACCACTAAGGTCTATATAAAAGAAGACTCTCAGATACAGTATTAGGGGACCACTAAGGTCTATATAAAAGAGACACTAGATACAGTATTAGGGGACCACTAAGGTCTATATAAAAGAGACTTCAGATACAGTATTAGGGGGCCACTAAGGCCTATATAAAAGAGTCTTCAGATACAGTATTAGGGGACCACTAAGGTCTATATAAAAAGATATTTCAGATACAGTATTAGGGGACCACTAAGGCCTATATAAAAGAGACTTCGATACAGTATTAGGGGACCACTAAGGTCTATATAAAAGATATTTCAGATACAGTATTAGGGGACCACTAAGGCCTATATAAAAGAGACTTCAGATACAGTATTAGGGGACCACTAAGGCCTATATAAAAGAGACTTCAGATACAGTATTAGGGGACCACTAAGGTCTATATAAAAGAGACTTCCAGATACAGTATTAAGGGGACCACTAAGGCCTATATAAAAGATATTTCAGATACAGTATTAGGGACCACTAAGGCCTATATAAAAGATATTTCAGATACAGTATTAGGGGACCACTAAGGCCTATATAAAAGAGACTTCAGATACAGTATTAGGGGACCACTAAAGGTCTATATAAAAGAGACTTCAGATACAGTATTAGGGGACCACTAAGGTCTATATAAAGAGACTTCAGATAGCAGTATTAGGGGACCACTAAGGTCTATATAAAAGAGACTTCAGATACAGTATTATTAGGGACCACTAAGGCCTATATAAAAGATATTTCAGATACAGTATTAGGGGACCACTAAGGCCTATATATAAAGATATTTCAGATACAGTATTAGGGGACCACTAAGGCCTATATAAAAGAGACTTCAGATAGCAGTATTAGGGGACCACTAAGGCCTATATATAAAAGAGTCTTCAGATACAGTATTAGGGGCCACTAAGGTCTATATGAAAGATATTTCAGATACAGTATTAGGGGACCACTAAGGTCTATATAAAAGAGTCTCAGATACAGTATTAGGGGACCACTAAGGTCTATATAAAAGAGACTTCAGATACAGTATTAGGGGACCACTAAGGCTTATATAAAAGAGACTTCAGATACAGTATTAGGGGACCACTAAGGCCTATATAAAAGAGACTTCAGATACAGTATTAGGGGACCACTAAGGTCTATATAAAAGAGACTTCAGATACAGTATTAGGGGACCACTAAGGCTATATAAAAGAGACTTCAGATACAGTATTAGGGGACCACTAAGGCCTATATAAAAGAGACTTCAGATACAGTATTAGGGGACCACTAAGGTCTATATAAAAGAGACTTCAGATACAGCATTAGGGGACCAATGATATCGGGTGATGACTCAGAAATGATGTAGGGAGACCTCAGAGATGACGACCAGTCCGAAGAGTACAAATCAAGTGCAGCTTTATTCAAACAGTGAACAAACTTTCATGACACTGGGACAACCGTGAGCATACAGACACGTCTGCCCAAGGATGACCCACATGTACATCATAGTGAATACCTTTTAAACTCTTTTTGTGCTCACACAGCATGAGACATCTATTTCAGCACACAAGTTTTACTCTTAAACTAACACTTTTATGGCCGATGCTCCTAATAGATTCCCACATTCCTGGCTCCGATTCCTCTGTGTGAAAGTTGTACCCAAACTCATAATAGATTTACACATTCTTGTGTGTGAAGGTTGTCCCCAGACTAACCTTCTCGTGTAGTACCCTACATACAAGATATAAAATACATTTGAAACATGTAGGCTGAAATATCCAACCTATCAACCACTAAGGCCTATATAAAAGAGACTTCAGATACAGTATTAGGGGACCACTAAGGCCTATATAAAAGAGACTTCAGATACAGTATTAGGGGACCACTAAGGTCTATATAAAAGAGACTTCAGATACTGTATCATGGGACCACTAAGGTCTATATAAAAGATACTTCAGATACAGTATTAGGGGACCACTAAGGCCTATATAAAGAGACTTCAGATACAGTATCAGGGGACCACTAAGGTCTATATAAAAGAGACTTCAGATACAGTATTAGGGGACCACTAAGGTCTATATAAAAGAGACTTCAGATACAGTATTAGGGGACCACTAAGGCCTATATAAAAGAGACTTCAGATACAGTATTAGGGGACCACTAAGGTCTATATAAAAGAGACTTCAGATACAGTATTAGGGGACCACTAAGGTCTATATAAAAGCATCCAAAGAGCACCAAGTCATGGGACCTTTAAGTCCCATGGGGGACACGTACCCCATTTGAGAAACACTGGTATGGAGGACTTGTTTATAAAATGTAGTTCTTGTCCAAAGAGAGCAGCTGGGC
>NC_053133.1:27952648-28033137 GCF_010015445.1 Perca fluviatilis
CCCACTTTGGGTATGAAAACTACATCCAGTCACAAGCAGCCCTATTTATTCTTCTGTTGTCTTCTTCTCATCAGATGGAGGTGGGTCTCTGTCAGAGAGATCAGGAGGAGGATGTTGGAGGACCAGTTGAGTCCTGATGGTCCTAGAGCTTGGAAGCAGCAGCAGCACCTCTAACTGGGCCATGTTACTGGGAGGTAGAGAGGGAGAGACCACTGAGCTCTGCACGCTTCCACATTACAGCAACGCACGTGGGTCAGCGAGTTAGTTGGATGTTTCACAGCTGATTGGTCACATTAGCCTCTCTGGGTCAGTGGGGGGCTCTGTCTCCATCAGAATCAGCTGACTCAGCATACGTCGGACTACAGAGTGGAGCCAAGTGTGGAAAGCATATGTTTGCTAACATTTCACATTTTACCATCAATGGTAAACTTGACTGTCGTCGCTGCAGGACAGTCAGCTGTTAGTCTGATAAACTTAACTGCCCCGCTGAAACAACCGTTACCTCACAGAGACCTTTACCCCCCACAGTAACATCTTCTCTTCTAAATTAAACGTTCACATTTAAACTAACGTTAATAGGTGAGGTGATTACCACGCTGTCATAGCAACGGAAGAGATTAGCTTCACACACACACACACACACACTCACACACTCACACACACACACACACACACACACACACACACACACACACACACACACACACACACACACACACACACTCTCTCCACATACACAACTCTCTCAACACACACACACACACACACAGAGACACACTCTCACACACACACTCTCACAAACACACACACACACAGGCACACACACTCTCTCACACACACACACACACACACACACACACAGACACACACACTCTCTCACACACGCGTGTACACACACACACTCTCATATACACACTTACACAAACACACACTCTCACACACAAGACACACACACACAGAGACACACACACACTCACACACACTCTCACACACAGAGACACACACACACTCTCACATACACACTCACACACACACACACCCCCACACACTCACACACACACAGGTGCACACACACACACTCTCACACACACACTCTCTCACACACACACACACACTCTCACACACTTACTCTCTCACACACACACACACACACACACACACACACACACTCTCACATACACACTCTCACACACACACACACACACACACACACACACACACTCTCACATACTTACTCTCTCTCACACACACAGACACACACACCCTTTAACCCCGTGCTAATAGGGAAGAGTTGTCTCAAGGAGGCCGACAGAAGAAGCTCTCAGTGAATGAAGAAGAACTGATATGAATGTAATCAAATTAATAAATCAGTTTGTTGTTTGGACAAATCATTGTGTATTTACCATTAATACAATCTTATGAAAAAGTGTTTTATATTTCCCAGGCCAGTGATGTGTATTATTTAGATATCTTTTTGTCCCGTTGACCACTGGGCTCCTCCAGCTGGACATGATTGATTGAGATCTTGTGGAGCCAGAGTGACTCAGCAGATTAGGACAGCAGAACTGTAGATGTCCAGTCATTTAAACTGCCCTCAGCTTCTCTTCCTGTTAAGTGGGCCTATCTCTGGATCTCTTTGGGTTGGTCTCCACGCTGTTGAATGATGAACTGCTGTTAAAGTTGATCAGATTCTGGAACTTGAAGGTTGATGTCAGAACTCAGAAGTCTGCCAGTAAGTTTAATTCTCATTCTCATCAGTGCTGGATTATATTTCTGTATATTTGTTCTTTCTTCTGTATGTTTACCTTCTTATTTCATATGAATCATTACATCCTGTATCACTGTAATAAAAGTATGAAAATGGGGATCAACCCAACATCACTTTCTCTAAATGCCACATCCTTCAAATCAAAGAGAGCAGGTCTAAAGAAAGTGTTGGCTTTGGGCCCCTTAGATGTCTGAGCTGCCATTAAATCAGTCCCTCCAGCGATTGCATATTCAACGCATAATCAGCCAAAGTCCGCATATTCATGCGGGGGCCGCATTTTTTCAAATATGCCGCACTTTTGCCGCATAAATTTCCCATTTCTGCGCAAAATATGCGGTGCTTGCATGATTTCATATTCCCCGCATTTTTGTTGCAAACAAGTCACATATATCTTAGGAGAAAGTTGAAAATTTTTTGCTTTTACCTCACACAGGAGCAGCCATTTTCCCTTGTTGCCATGGGAACGTTATGACGTGACGTAATTACTTTGAGTCTCTTAAGTTGGTATCCAATCAGAAAGCTATCTTAATATCTGATGTCTATATTATTAATGAAGTTTCTTTTGTATCTTTTATTTCCTTCTGTTTAGACTATTACTTTTATTTTTACTTTCATATTGTATTATTTGTATATATTTTTGTATCTTCTTTGTTTACTTATTGCAATGACTGAATATCTGTAAACAATTTTTTTTGTTTTTTGTTTCTCAACGGGGGCGTTCAGAAGATGATGGGGGGCATTGAAAGCAATATTTTAGGAAGGGGGGCTGTAATGGGAAAAATTACATTTAAGCATAATTCCTTATATTTTTAGGTTTTATTTCTGCTTTAATTCTCTCACATTATTGAAAGACAGTTTATCTCAGTTTCTGCTTAAACTGCTGAGGTGTCCAGTCTGGAACATGATGTGAGCACTGTTTGTCTGAACAGATAGGGGCTACAAGGTCACCCTAAAACTATCTCTAGTTGTCCCATGCCAGTTAAGATGTAACTGGGGGGTGAAAGTCGTACAGGGAGGAGGAGGCGAAATTCCTCCGAGATGTCTTCATGTGTATCAGATTGCCTGTAAGAATTGTAGCGTCATAATAATCTAAGTGTGTGTGTGCTGTCACTCTGAAGATGTATATAAGCCTGGTGTTTCTGTTCACTCATTTGAGAAACTGACTCCACACTGGGCTGCAGCCTTTTGTGAAATCATGTTGATCCTATTTGCAAATATATCTTTTTTAATAAAATACAAAAACCCAACTTGGTTTTAGTCTCAGTCTGTCTTATTTGTTTCAATTTACTAAACTCTGAAAACTCTTCCCCCTGCTGCAAAGGAAACTTCCACGACAGGGCGTTGAGGTGCCCTTGGGGGGCGTTTGTTAGAAAGCTAGTTTAAACCAAAGATTCCCAATAACAATCCATGTTTCCACTTTAAACTCCTAAAAAACCAGAGGTCTGCTCCATTAAAAGCTGCCAGTTTACAGCACTGGGACTGGACCAGACGCTGGATCACAACTCTTCTTCTCTTCTGTCAAGCCTGGTTCACACGGGGCCATTTTAAAATTGTCGTCCGATTTTCCAATCCTGAGAGACCCCCACACACGGCGATAGAAAACCACGGGTCGTCCAGTTTTGGTGGTACAGTGTGTGGTGGGTCGTCCAGTTTGGTGGTACAGTGTGTGGTGGTTCGTCCAGTTTGGTGGTACAGTGTGTGGTGGTCGGTCCAGTTTGGTGGTACAGTGTGTGGTGGGCAGTTTTGGTGGTACAGTGTGTGGTGGGTCGTCCAGTTTTGGTGGTACAGTGTGTGGTGGGTCGTCCAGTTTTGGTGGTACAGTGTGTGGTGGGTCGTCCAGTTTTGGTGGTACAGTGTGTGGTGGGTCGTCCAGTTTTGGTGGTACAGTGTGGGTGGGTCGTCCAGTTTTGGTGGTACAGTGTGTGGTGGGTCGGTCCAGTTTTGGTGGTACAGTGTGTGGTGGGTCGTCCAGTTTGGTGGTACAGTGTGTGGTGGGTCGTCCAGTTTGGTGGTACAGTGTGTGGTGGGTCGTCCAGTTTGGTGGTACAGTGTGTGGTGGGTCGTCCAGTTTTGGTGGTACAGTGTGTGGTGGGTCGTCCAGTTTTGGTGGTACAGTGTGTGGTGGGTCGTCCAGTTTTGGTGGTACAGTGTGTGGTGGGTCGTCCAGTTTTGGTGGTACAGTGTGTGGTGGCGCAGCACACGGCAACATCAACACATCACACACCAACCCATTTGACTCCCGAGCATTCCCAGGTGCTTTCCTCGCCGCCTCGTCACCTCGCTTTCTGATTGGCTACACGCCACAGTCCAAAGGCTGCGTGCTCTTTTGTCCCCGCACACGAGGAGAAATCGGGCCAAAAAAATCCAACATGTTGGATATCCCTGATTTGAGATGGGAGAGGTCCCGACGTCCTTCCGAGCAGACGAGAGCAGTCTTAACACACCACGCACGGCAGGAAGATCTGATCAGATTATTTGACCATAATTGGAGCATCCTTAAGATTGTGAACCAGATCCTGCTGTGTGAACCAGGCTTCAGCTCCGCGCTGCCTTCACGGAAACGGGACGTCAGAGCATCATCTTAAATGAGCTCTGTACTACGTGAAGCTGCGTTTAGATAAAAAAAAAAGAAGCAATCGCCGCGACGTCCTGATGAATTCTTTAACCCCCCCAAATGTAGCACAAGTACACTTTATATTTCACAGTAACAGGTTTTCATCAGATCATTTATAGAACCCAACGTTTCCTACTGCACCTGAAGGCAGCTTCATTTCACGGAGTAAGAGAGAAAGAAAAGGGACGTGCGAGAGATATCGACTGTTCTTTGTTGTTTGGCAAACATTTAGCTGTTCCATAAACTCCCGGCCAGTTCACAGCTTGTGTTTGGTGTTTTTAAATCTTTCTTATGGAAGAGATACAGGAAGTGATGTCACTGTTTACTGTACGGGACTCTCACACCTCCACAAAACACAGAGTGATGTGGGGTTGAGTTTCTCCAAACGCTTTTTTCTGCTATTTACTCACAAGACAGGCGATAGAAAACATGTACTCTTCTAATCTAGAATCTTGTGTGTGTGTGTGTGTGTGTGTGTGTGTGTGTGTGTGTGTGTGTGTGTGTGTGTGTGTGTGTGTGTGTGTGTAATCCTTCTGCTTTTACCCCTTGATAAGTGCCAGCTTGTTTTCCGTTGGAACAATTTGATTCTAGATTTAGATTTGAATGAAAAATCGGGTTAGGGTTAGGCCCAAAAAAGGTAGAGAACCACTGGTGTAGAGTGGGTGTGATTTGGAGCCATGTGTCCTTCCTCAAGAACAGGAAGTTGATGTTGTGGATGGGCTACGTACGGGTCGCGGGGCGGAAGTTGATTTTATTGAAGCATGCTTTTACTTTGGGATTTGCTGTGTTTTTAGTATTTGTTGTGTTTTTATTTAGTTATTGCATGTTTTGTTTTGATCTCATGCTATTGTGCAGCTTTATTCTGAAATGTTTTGTGTGTGTTTTAAACATTGGTTTGTGGCGCGGAGGACACAGAGAGCACGAATGACGGAGGACGCAGAGCACAACAGACGGAACGGAGCAGAAGGAGACCCAGAGACCAGAACCCTGGTCTGGAGGAACCTGAGAGTCCACCGAGGAAAACTCAAACCCCCAACGCTAGCGGCAACAGTGGGAGAAGGTCAAACTTCTCCCTTGGGCCTAAGTCTCTTTTAAGAGCGGTGTGTGTTGCAGTGTGTGGTGTGTAGTGTCCAAAGCTGTGGCCCTTTTAAAGGACCTTTGCCTGGCCTAGAGTTCTCCTTCACAGGCTATGCCCGAGGAGGGGAGCCAAGCGACGAGAAGCTGGTCGCCAACGGAGACCTGTGGACTGTCATTTGAACCTCCTGTTCTGCTGCACTATTTGAGCTTGGTTTGAGTTGGTTGGGCTGTTGCTTTGAACTTCTTTTAAGGAGGAATTTGAATTGTTTTATTCTGTTTTAAATCAATCTGTTCTCCTTCAACTGGTCTTTTCCTCACTGTTTTAAACACCACTGGTTTTACTGCTCTCCCCCGATATAAAGGACCTGTGTTCATCTTTTATCCCAATTTGAGTCTTGTTAGTTTTAAGAGGTCCTAGGCCTCCGCAAAACCTAGGTGGTGTTTGCGGGCCCCGGTCCACAGTTTTAGTCCCCGCTTTGTTCCATATACACATCTCCTTGGTGGAGCCATTTGTCAACACCACGAGCCAGGACATGATAAAGGTGGAAAACCTTATCATGGATAAAGGTTTGATTCTGTTACTTGACTGTGCTAGCCTTCCTGAGATGTCTCAGGAGGTTAATGGGGCCCGTAAGGCTAAACTGGACTGGTCTCAGGTCTCTGATGAAGATGTGTGTTCATACTGCAGAAGATCTCATGTACTTTGGAGCAATATATCTCTGCCTAAGGATGCAAACATAAGCTCTCATTGTGAGGACCTTTGTGCCATGTATGAACGTATTGTGGGATCTTTGTATGAGGCCAGTTAGGCCATTATTTATTTATCCTTAGAAAAGACACAGCATCAAGCCAGGGTGGAACAAATATGTGGCGGTTCATCATGCTGAAGCTAAGAATGCTTTAGAGGCCTGGGTTCAGGCAGACAGGCCCAGAGAGGGGCCAGTCGGACTCCAAAAGTGTACTAATGCTAGTTAGAAATATGCACTTCGTTATGTATCACCTTTTCTTTTGTAAGGCAACTACAAATAGGTCCGTTGAATGAATGTGAATTTTGTGTATTTCTGCTGTAGTTTCGGTTTTCCACCTCTGATGTAGAGCAGCGTGCAGCCACTTCCCTAAACTTTGTCCCATTCAGAGACCAGGGACCCAAACGTGGCTCTGAGTCTGTCAGGAGGTCTGACATCTACCGTATCAGCAGAGCAATCACCTCATTATTCTTGTAATAGCCTATTATAACTTTATTTTTCTCAAAATATCACGACTCCTCCAAATCACAGACAAAACAGACGGGATGAATTGTATTTTGAATGTGCACAACATTTTGAACATGAGCAGAAATCTGAAATATTACAGTCCAGGGTTTTATTAACTCATTAAAATGAATTCATGTGAGTAATTGTTGAGGTGAGTAATTGTCATATGCACATTTAAGGAGGTTACTTCCCCAACAAAAGATGCAAAAGAGGGAAGAGTAAATGATGCCTAAAGGCTACATGTGTGCTGACTCAGATATCATTAGAAAGTCCACCCAAAGGAGAAGAAATAGTTGAAAGCAATACAGAATGCCTGAGAGCATTATTGCAATATCTTCCATTATGTTTCTATATTTGGATTGTAAAATATGTTTCCCTTTACATAAAGATATTTCATAAATTTATTAAAAAAAAAAAAAAAAAAAGAAAAAAAAAAAAAAAAAAAAAAAAAAAAAAATTGTTTAAAACCAAAAAAAAAAAAAAAAAAAAAAAAAAAAAAAAAAAAACGTCTTCTTTTTGGTTTCCCTGTCAGGTTAAAAAAAGGAAAAATTTTTTTTTTTTTTAAAAAAAAAAAAAAAAAAAAAAAAAAGAAAGGACGGACACTTAAATTAAACTAGAAACCCCAAGCCCTTGCGTGCCCATTTTTTTTTTTAATTTAAATGGGGAAGAAACCGAAACCCCCCAAACCCAAAGCACAAAAAATATTTTTTTTTCTTTTTTTTTTTTTTTTTAAAAATAAAAATAAAAAAAAAAAAAAAGAGAGAAAAATATTCCGAGCTGTGTTTATAAAAATTAAAAATAAACAAAAAAAAAAAAAAAAAAAAAAATTATAAACAATATTTTTACTTTTTTTGTCTGTTTTGTGGTTTGTTTTTTTTTTTTTTTTTTTTTTGTTTTTGTTTTTTTTTTTTTTTTTTTTTTTTTTTTTTTTGTGTGTGTGTGTGTGTGTGTGTAGTGTGTGTACCACAGGTGAGAAGGTGTAGGAGAATTAGGATCTGGGAAGCTACAGTATTTTCACCAAAATGTAGTGTATAGCTGACGACAAAAAGCCACCGTAGGGAATTTGAAACCATTTCCAGCTTGCTGGTACAAATAATGAGGTCGGCCATGTCTAAAGGTTAATCCTTTATTTTAGAAATGCATTTCCAAAAGACTGACTGTGAAAGATTAACAACGCAAGCAGACGAGATCTAAAAACATAAGTCACACACAGTGGAGGTTGAAATACTGTGGCTTCCCAGATCCTAATTCCCCTCCACCTTCTCACCTGGGATTCCCTTCTAGCCTCTGATTAGCACACAGGTGAGCGTACGCACACACACACACACACACACACACACACACACACACACACACACACACACACACACACACACACACACACACACACACAAACAACACACACACACACACACACACACACACACACACACACACACACACAGAAGTTTAAAGGAGAGTGATTTGATTTCAGAGTAAATATTACATGTTAATTGATGAACTGATAACAGTGATGTTTATTCCCTTTGCTGAAGGTATCAGAGCTAAGGTGTGAAAAGTTATGTGTTGAATAAGTGATCTAAGATTTATCTAATTGCCACATGCAATTTACTTAAAAGCTCTTAATATATATATATAAATATCTTGATATAAGTGGGTTAAGTACATTAAGCTCAGTGATAGTGGTTACAGATAATTAAAGGTGGCTAAAGGAACTCCAGACATTTAAAGTGTATATAGGTGAAGAAATGGTCCAACATGACTTTAAGTATTCATTATTGTAGATACGTTAACTGATTTACAAACTCTGAAGGCGCCACACAAAGTAAGATCCACAGGACTCGACAGGAACGCTTTCAAACTGTTGGAGTGCTTTTATCTGATGCATTACGTGGAACAAAGCAAACTAACAGTGAAAAAGCTATTTTTATTGCTGGGTTTGGAGCATCCTCCTACTTGTAGTTGCATTTTATTTCTGTTCTAATAACAATGAAGTGCTGCATTATTGTAAGTGAGGGTTCCACATTCCTATGCCAGCTTGCTAGGTGCTGGCTCAGATTTGAGGTGAATGTTTGGATGTAGATAAACGCTTTCTTCCCACGCAGCGTGGACAGCAGACGCTGATGTTTTTGTCTCCTTTAACCGAGTCCAACTCAAAGTAATGTGGGTACTTCCGAGCATTAAAAGGTCCCGGCTGCGCTGTCCCGTTTACATGTTGCCTCTTGTTCAACACTACACATGGCGGTGTTTACCGCTGACGTCGCGGCGCTCACACGTCATCGTCACTCAGTCACGAGAAGCGTCGCAATAAGTATGCAATATTTAGTTTATATTGTGGAGCGCTGCGTCCCGTCCATTGGCTGTGTGGCTTAGTTCTGTTTGATTTAGAGCTTGAAACGCTGTAATGATCCTGATACAAAAGCCTCATATCTATACAATAGCAAAAATATCTATACTATAGCCTCATATCTACAATATAGCATCATATCTACACTATAGCATCATATCTACACTATAGCATCATATCTACACTATAGCATCATATCTACACTATAGCATCATATCTACACTATAGCATCATATCTATACTATAGCATCATATCTATACTATAGCATCATATCTACACTATAGCATCATATCTACACTATAGCATCATATCTATACTATAGCATCATATCTATACTATAGCATCATATCTACACTATAGCATCATATCTATACTATAGCATCATATCTATACTATAGCCTCATATCTACACTATAGCATCATATCTATACTATAGCCTCATATCTACACTATAGCATCATATCTACACTATAGCATCATATCTATACTATAGCCTCATATCTACACTATAGCATCATATCTATACTATAGCATCATATCTATACTATAGCATCATATCTACACTATAGCATCATATCTATACTATAGCATCATATCTACACTATAGCATCATATCTACACTATAGCATCATGGGGGTTGGTCCAAGATGGCGACCTCTGCAGACGTCTTTTTCTAAGCTCAGAGACTCTGACTGAGTACCAATGGTTTAAATTGACTTATTGAAAATAAATTATCGATTAACGAAGGAGTGGAACGTTGCTCTCGCATCTAGTAAGGTAATTCGCCCGAACAAAAGGACTTTTGCTGATAAAACTTTGCGACGTAGCAACTAGCTTACAAACTGTTAGCTGTTAACCAAAGTTTTGCTAACAGCCAGGACACGTGTGCTAAGATGTCAAAGAGAGATGCCAAGAATGTGAGAAAGGGAGGCCTAATAATGGATATAGATGTTGATAATTCGTTCTCTGGCTTATGTACACCTCTCCCTGATACTCCCACGAAAAGTCCAAATCCCAAGAAGGTCTGCACTAAAGAAGAGGAATCTGTATCGAATGCTGATATCCTAAAAGCCATTAATGGCCTGAATGACCGTTTTTTGAAGTTTGAAGAAATGATAATGAAAAATACAGCTGAGATTGCTAGAGTGCAGGAAAATGTCAAAGGGCTGGAAATCCAGTGGAAAGGAACAGATGACACAGTGAAGAAGATGAGTGACCAGATGACAACCTTGAGGGAGAAACAAGAAGAGTCGGAGCGGTACAGTAGGAGATGGAATCTCCGTCTTCTGAATCTGCCAGAAAGCAGCAACGAGGATGTGAGGAAGGAGGTGCTGGAGATCATCGCTGAAATCATCCCAGAGGAAAAGAGCAAGCTTGGATTCATGGTGGACTCCGTGCACAGGGTCGGACGCCCGAGAGAGAATAAAAGCACACGTCCCATCATCATTCAGTTCACCATGCGCACCTTCAGATTCAAATTATGGAGAGCTTCCTTCAACGCTGATGTCATGAAGAGAAAGAACCTTCGGATGATTGAAGATTTAACCCAACAAGAGAGACAGTGCAGAAATAAACTTTGGCCTCTTGTGAAGCAAGCACGCGATGAGGGAAAGAAAACCAAATGGCAGGGTCCTGCTGTCATCATTAACGGTGTGAGACACACTGCGTAACTTGCTATATTTCCATTAATATGAGGTAAAACGTTCACACTGCTTAACTTGTTAAATTTCAATTAATGTGTGGTAAAATGTTTAAGTTAAATATTCCACCCAATCTTCAGGGGTTATTTTGTTCGCCCTGTTTACATTTCAAAGGGCAATAGGTTCACTCCACTAGTTAAAATGAGATTTTTTCCTTAGGAGTCATTAGGTACTCATGTTAAGAGCTTCCCACTTGACGGTGAGTTAATCTCTGATATTCTCTATCTCAGAGTATCTTTTCCTTAACTAATTCCTATAACCTTAACAGACATCCATTTCAGATATTTTTTCTCTTTTCTTTTCTTCATTATGACAGACTTCCCTTTTAGTTCCTTAAAAATAATATCACTTAATGTCAGGGGTATACGTGACAGCACCAAAAGGAAATCAATCTTTTTGTTCAGTAGACGAAATAATGCTGATTTGATATTTTTACAAGAGACTCATTCAGTGGACAGTGATGTGAAATTTTGGAGTGCTCAATGGGGTGATAAATGCTATTTTTGTCATGCCTCTCAACAATCAGCAGGTGTTGCCATTCTCCTTAACAATTTTAAAGGAGATATAGTTGAATCGGTGATCTCTAATGAGGGCAGATGGATAATCTTGATTTTCAAATTAGACAATTCCTTCTTTGTAGTTTGTAATTTATATAACTATAACAATACAGCTCTAGCAAAAAATATGTTTTTACAACTTTGTATGAAACTTGAAGCCTTCCAAAACAAATATAAAGATGCACACTTGATTATTGGAGGCGATTATAACGATGCTCCAGATGATCTTGTAGATAGAGTACCTGTGAGATTAATTCCACATTCAAAATTCAAAAGTACTGCATATATTTGTGAACAACTGGCAGTTATAGATATTTGGCGTTTTTTAAACCCTGGCATTAAATTTACATGGAGCAATGTCCGTAGGTCCTTACAGTCTAGAATTGATTTATGGTTTATATCTCCCTCTTGTCTGCAATTTGTGTCAGAATCATCTCATAGCTATGCCCCACTTTCTGATCATAAATTAATTTCAATCCACTTAGTAGGAACAAAACAACAAAATGGTAATTTACGCAGTTATTGGAAACTAAATAATAATTTATTAAAAGATGATGAGTTTTGTGATTCAGTCAAAAAAGCAGCCAAAAGCATATTTGGTAATAACGAAGGGAATCATGTACAAAAATGGGAATATTTTAAGTTTAAAATGAGAGAAATAGCAATTAAACGAAGTAAAGTAATAAAGAAAAATAACTTGGCTAAAGAAATAAATATTATGGATAAACTGAATGTTTTAATGACTAAAGATAATCTTTCAGAGGAAGAAGAAATAACGTTGAAAAAATTAAAAGAAGAAATAGATAATATGTATATTGAAATGGCTAAAGGGGCATTTGTAAGATCTCGAGCAAAATGGTTGGAACAAGGGGAAAGAAATTCAAGCTACTTCTTTTAGCTTTAGAAATCATTAAGAGAAATAATTTACCTACTCTTAAAATTAATGATAACATCACCTCTAATTCTTTAGACATTTCAAGATATGTTGGTACATTTTATAGCAATATATATAAGTCAAATATTCAGTTTGATGAATGTGATAGATTTATCGAGTCAGTTAAAGCATTTACACCAACTATATCTGAACAATTTAAATTGGAATGCGAACGTCCCATTACTAAAGTGGAAATCTCAGAGGCTGTTGGCTCAATGAAAAAAGGGAAATCTCCGGGTAATGATGGGCTTTCAGTCAAATTTTATTTTCATTTTTGGGAAATTATTGAAAATCCTCTATTTGATTTATTCAAAGAATGCATCTTAAAAAAGGAAATGTCCACAAGTATGAAACAAGGTTTAATATGTCTTCTCCCTAAACCTGATAAAGATCACTTATTGATAGAAAATTGGAGACCTATTACGCTCTTAAATATCAACTATAAAATGTTATCATTAATTTTTGCTAAACGATTAAAAAGAGGTCTTCATGAGATAATAAGTAAAACACAAACAGGCTTTATGTCTAACCGTCACATTAGCTCTAATATAAGACTTGTTCTCGACCTGCTGGACTACTCTGATAACATCAATACTGATGCACTGATAGTATTTCTTGATTTTTATAAAGCATTTGATACGGTAGAACACAATTTTTTACTCAAAGCACTTAAAATTTTTGATTTCGGACAAAATTTTATATCTACAGTTGAAATGTTTTATAAAAATATTGATAGCTCTGTGATATTATATCCTAACACCACAAAAAGATTTCCTGTACTGAGATCAGTTCGCCAGGGCTGCCCTATTTCACCGTTCTTGTTCCTGCTAGTGGTTGAATTACTGTCATTACATATTAGACATAATCATATTATTAAAGGTTTGTCTATTTTTGGTAAGGAAATTAGAGTTACTCAACTAGCGGATGATACAGCTCTCTTTTTGAGTGACAAACATCAGATTGAATATGCTATATCTCTAATTGACCATTTTTCAGCTGCTTCGGGTTTAACACTTAACAAATCTAAATGTGAAATTTTATGTTTGTATCAGACTGAAGAGGAAAACATTTTTAATATACCTGTTAAGAAATGTGTTAAATATTTAGGTATTCATATCTGCAAGGATCACAAGGAACGTCAACAACTTAATTTTTCATCTAAATTGAGGAAGACTAAAACAATACTGAATTTATGGCTTCAAAGAGACATTTCTATTCTAGGTAGGATTCTTTTGACTAAAGCAGAAGGAATTTCAAGATTTGTCTACCCTGCCCTCTCTCTCAATGTCCATGATTCAACGTGTAAAAACATAAATTCCATATTTACGAATTTTGTATGGAAAAACAGACACCATCATTTAAAAAAAGCGGTGCTCTCTGGTTGTAAGGATGAAGGTGGATTTGTACTTCTGGACTTTTTGGACTTGAATTACACCTTTAAGGTGAAATGGTTGAAGGAATGTTTGAGAGCTCCAGAGTCTTTATGGAACTTTATCCCCAATAATATTTTTAATAGTGTAGGAGGTCTTAAATTTGTATTGAAATGTAACTACAATATTACAAGATTGCCGTTAAAACTATCCCAATTTTATCAACAAGCTCTTTTGGCCTGGAAGTTGTGTCATTCTCACAACTTTTCTCCCACAAGTCTATCTTATGGAATCATGAATGCATCACTAAAGGGGAACAAGTCACTCTATTTGCAAAATTGGATCAACAGAAATATTATCTTCTTGAAAGATCTTTTTGATTGTAATGGTCATTTACTTAATTATGAATCTTTTCTCAGAGAAAACGCACCCCAATAACGTTCAAAGAATATAATTCAGTTTTCAAATCTATACCTAATGGCATTTTAGAATTAATGAAAAGTTATAAAAACAAAATGAAGTTATTGGTTTTAATTTTACTCTTTATATATAACGGTATGGATATTATGAGCAGCAATTGTACTAATAAGCACATTAGAAAATGCTTTCTAAATTTAAAGAAAATATCACCTCGTGGCAAATTTTTCTGGAATTCTCATTTTACTAATGTTAACTGGCACAGGGGTGGCTTGTTCCCTTTAGATTTTGTATCACAAACAAAGTTAAGGAATTGCATTTGAAAATATTACATAATATATACCCTACAAACTTATTTGTCTCAAAATTCATGCCTGTTGATAACTATTGTAGTTTCTGTAAAACAGAACAAGAGTTGTTAACCCATCTTTTTATGGTTGCTCATTCTGTATTGTATTCTGGAAAAGCTTTGAAGATTATATGGTATCTAAAACAAAATATACAATCACACTTGAAGGGAAACATATTATTACCTATTTTGAATGTAAAGATAGAAAGTTATGTAATATTGTAAATCTTTTTATTTTATTAGGTAAGTTTCATATCCACAAGGCAAAATTTGTTGTTGAAATTTTCCAGTTCAACACCGTGCTTCAAACTATTCCAAGTTGAATTTGACATGTACTTTGAGTCTCTCAAGTTCGTATCCAATAAGAAAGCCATATTAATATCTGATATCTACTCAAATCTCTTTGTTTAAGCGTTTCTGCTGTCTTTAATTTTAACATTCCTGAAAGTCTGTCTCTTTTTGTTTCTTTTATTTATTCATTTTGTTTAGACTATTACTTTATTTAATATATATATTTGTATACTTTTTTTGTATCATATTTGGTCACATACTACGACGATCGAATTTCTGTTAATTGTATCTTGAAATAAAGTTTATTATAAAAAATATATATATATATACACTATAGCATCATATCTACACTATAGCATCATATCTATACTATAGCATCATATCTACACTATAGCATCATATCTACACTATAGCATCATATCTATACTATAGCATCATATCTACACTATAGCATCATATCTATACTATAGTATCATATCTATACTATAGTATCATATCTACACTATAGCATCATATCTATACTATAGCATCATATCTACACTATAGCATCATATCTATACTATAGCATCAGTAACTAACAGCAGCAGAGTCCAGTAGAAGAAGCCGTCACTACAGGATGATCAGTGAAACGTTTCATGCCACAACAGATAAACTAACTAGAAACTGAACCCTGCTAATAGATAATAGTAGTAAAGTTAAGTTAAACATTAGTTCATAGCTGTAACAGATAAACTAACTAGAAACAGAACCCTACTAATAGATAATAGTAGTAAAGTTAAGTTAAACGTTAGTTCATAGCTGTAACAGATAAACTAACTAGAAACAGAACCCTGCTAATAGATAATAGTAGTAAAGTTAAGTAAACATTAGTTCATAGCTGTAACAGATAAACTAACTAGAAACAGAACCCTACTAATAGATAATAGTAGTAAGTTAAGTAAACGTTAGTTCATAGCTGTAACAGATAAACTAACTAGAAACAGAACCCTACTAATAGATAATAGTAGTAAAGTTAAGTAAACATTAGTTCATAGCTGTAACAGATAAACTAACTAGAAACAGAACCCTGCTAATAGATAATAGTAGTAAAGTTAAGTTAAACGTTAGTTCATAGCTGTAACAGACAAACTAACTAGAAACAGAACCCTGCTAATAGATAATAGTAGTAAAGTTAAGTAAACGTTAGTTCATAGCTGTAACAGACAAACTAACTAGAAACAGAACCCTACTAATAGATAATAGTAGTAAAGTTAAGTAAACGTTAGTTCATAGCTGTAACAGATAAACTAACTAGAAACAGAACCCTACTAATAGATAATAGTAGTAAAGTTAAGTAAACATTAGTTCATAGCTGTAACAGATAAACTAACTAGAAACAGAACCCTACTAATAGATAATAGTAGTAAAGTTAAGTAAACATTAGTTCATAGCTGTAACAGATAAACTAACTAGAAACAGAACCCTACTAATAGATAATAGTAGTAAAGTTAAGTCAAACGTTAGTTCATAGCTGTAACAAGCAGAGATCTTTCATTTGATCGTAGCTGAACATGCCGTTTATCTTTAGTGATTAAAATAGAGTAAAGTGTAAACATGTTTTAATGTGTGAATGTGTTTGGTGGAGCTCTGCTTGTAGTTCCTGCTGATGTCACCAGAGAGCGCCATGACGTCACTCACCAGCTCAGAGATGAAAACAAACTAGACTTTAGCTTAGTTTTATTCTTTATTTAGGTATTTGTCTCTAAAATAAAAAATGACAACATTACCAATGATCAGTAACATTATAAATGTGGTTTGTTAACAGTTAAAATAACTTTTAACTGAAGTTTAATTTCCCGTTTATCACTGCTGGTTGTTATAAAGTGTTACTGCTCCTCTGAGTTTTTCTGGTTCTTCAGGATTCTTTCTGTCTCCTCCTCTGTACTCCTCCTCCTCCTCCTCCTCTTCCTCCTGATCAAGCTGAAACAGGTTTGTTGTTTTGCTGTTAGACACAAAGGTTTCAGTCGACACACACGATAAGATGTCTCGGTGTCCCAGAGGTCTTCCAGGCCGAGCTGCAGCGTGAGAAACCCTCCAATCAGAGCAGTCAGGTACGTAAGTCTTTCACTTTTTCATTTTCATATTGTGTTGAATTAAGGGAGCAGAGAGTCTGTCTGTTTTCTCTCCACGTTAGGTATCTGCTCAGCTAGCTGCTGTAACTTTACACTGTGCTATTAGTACTTTTACTGCAGTAACATGTCTGAATACTTGCTTTAATCTCAGAAGGAAAGCTTGTACTTGATATTGTCCTCCATTTATCTGACAGCATGTTACTCTGCACATTCACAGTTTACACACAAAGTATTAACCAGCAGTAAAACATGATGTAATGTTCCAGATTAAACTATACAGGAGTTCAAATTAGCTCAAGGGGGATAAAGTTAGGCAACATTTTGGCGAGGAGGAAACTGGCATGTCCATTTTCAAAGAGGTCTGTTGACCTCTGACCTCGGGGTATCTGAATGAAAATGTTTCTCTGGGCCGAGACTTCTCTTCACAGACACGCCCACTTTATGATAATCCATCCAGTTATTATCAGGCCGCTGATGTCCTGCAGGCCTGTCTGCTCTGACGCAGCCTTGTTGGCTGAAAACTTGTTCTGCATATTTTCAGTGTAGCTCCTCTTCGCTCTTGTGACATCTTTAGTCAGAGTGTTACTGGTTCTCCAGGATTCTTTCTGTCCTCTTCTTCCTCCTGATGAAGCTGCCTGAGTTCAGCTAGAAACCGGTTAGTTCTGGCTCTCCTGTTAAATGATGAAACACAGTGATGCCCCTTTGGCTCCCAGCCCTCAATGTGCTGTCTGTAATGTGGAGTTCTCTGCTGAGGTTTTCTCTGTTAAAGTCCAGAGAACAGGGAGCAGAGAGTCTGTCTGTTTTCTCTCCACGTTAGTTATCTGCTCAGCCAGCTGCTGGAACTTTACACTGCTATTAGTACTTTTACTACAGTAACATGTCTGAATACTTGCTTTAATCTTAGAAGGAAAGCTTGTACTTCTTCTTGTCCTCCATTTATCTGACAGTGTGTTACTCTGCACATTCACAGTTTACACACAAAGTCTTAATCAGCAGTAAAACCTGATGTAATGTTTCAGAGAATCAGCTCTCTCACTGCTACTTCTACATCAAGTACATTTACTAACAGAGCAGGACGTTGGACTGAGTATTTTCACCGTGTAGTATTAATAGTTAGGAGTACTTCTTCCATTCCGTCATAGTCTGTTTCACCATAACGTTTGTTCATCACATTTTAAGCATATAATAATAATTTAACATAACCTATATACAATCGTTACACTCAGATGAATGAATAATAAAATAATGTTTAGTTGCAGCCCTAGAACTTAATGAATTAGGACTTTTTCTCCAAGTCCAGCCTCAGTTGTTGCCTCTCATGTTCTGAACATTGGAGTCACAGAGCTAAGAATATATATTTTAAGATAAACTCCTAATCATGTTCACTATACATATCATCACTATTCATCTGCCCGCTGCACATAGACTATATTATGTTTTACCCATCCTGCACTCAACCAGTCAGCCTCTTTTCTCTCATGTTAAACAGCTATTTAGTTTATATTTGTTTCTGTATTTATTGTTTATTTCATAATAATGTTTAATATGTGTGTTTGTGTACAGTATGTATGCACCAACCACCGAGGTAGATTCCTCGTCAGTGTAACTTACAGTGGCAGTCATTTAGAGGAAAGGCCAGATAGGGAAGCCGAGTCTCCAACACACAACACACAACACACACACTCTTAGATAATCTCAGTTGATTTCCTGTAAATGAAGAGGGGGAGGAGCAGATCAAGGTATGCTACCACACCTGTAGCTGCAGCACCTTACAGTGAGAAGAGGAAGAGTAGAGTCAGGTGAGATTCCATTTAGTGAGACCAGAAGAGAGCAGGAGGAGGAAACTGAAGGCTGAGGCAGGGTGAGTGGTAATCCAACATTTATTATTTTACTGTCAAAGTCTCTCAGATTTAAAGCATCATATCTATACTATAGCCTCATATCTACACTATAGCATCATATCTATACTATAGTATCATACCTATACTATAGCATCATATACTAAAGCCTCATATCTATACTATAGCATCATATCTATACTATAGTATCATACCTATACTATAGCATCATATACTAAAGCCTCATATCTATACTATAGCCTCATATCTACACTATAGCATCATATCTATACTATAGTATCATACCTATACTATAGCATCATATACTAAAGCCTCATATCTATACTATAGCATCATATCTATACTATAGTATCATAACTATACTATAGTATCATAACTATACTATAGCATCATATACTAAAGCCTCATATCTATACTATAGCATAATATCTATACTATAGCCTCATATCTATACTAGCATCATATCTATACTATTGCATCATATACTAAACCCTCATATCTATACTATAGCATAATATCTATACTATACCCTCATATCTACACTATAGCATCATATCTATACTATAGTATCATATCTATACTATAGCATCATATACTAAAGCCTCATATCTATACTATAGCATCATATACTAAAGCCTCATATCTATACTATAGCATAATATCTATACTATAGCATCATATCTACACTATTGCATCATATCTATACTATAGTATCATAACTATACTATAGCATCATATACTAAAGCCTCATATCTATACTATAGTATAATACCTATACTATAGCCTCATATCTATACTAGCATCATATCTATACTATAGCATCATATCTATACTATAGCATCATATACTAAACCCTCATATCTATACTATAGCATAATATCTATACTACACCCTCATATCTACACTATAGCATCATATCTATATTATAGCCTCATATCTATACTGTGATGTATGGGACATTGTGTATTGAGTACCCCGTTCCATTAGTTGGCGCTGTGCCGCCACTGTTAGTGTGTTTATCTGAATGTACTAAGTGAACAAGTACGTTAGTAAATACAGTCAGTAGTTTTCCAATGAAACACAAACGTGTCCGTGTTGTCTCTACTAACAAGATTATCTGAAGTGAACCCACGACACAACATTATTGGCGACGAGGACGACTTTGGATTGCCGTTTTTTTTTTTGTTTTTTTTTTGCCACGGTATTGACTGTGTGTGGGGAAGAAAAAGGCGTTTGTGGCGCAAGGAGAAGTGTGGCTAACAGAGGCTAATGAGCTCAACGAAACGGGGAACTACTGCTAATGGAAGGAAATGGCACGACACGGATACATCGGGCGAATCTCTGCTTTAAGAGTCAGTGGAGCAGTGGACAGCCGTGGAAAGGTTTGAACATTTTGTAACAGCAAATGAGATTGAGGATGATAAAAAGTCAGCCGTTCTTCTCAGTGTAATGGGCGATGCTACCTACGGACTATTGCGTAGCCTCGTAGCTCCTGACAAGCCAGGGCTAAAGTCATACGATGATATTGTTAGTGTTTTGCAGTCGCATTTTTCTTCGACACCGATTGTCATTGCCGAGAGATTTCGCTTCCATAAACGAAACCAACAAGAGGGAGAATCAGTGAGCCAATACGTTGCAGTAATTAAACAGTTAGCAGAACACTGCGACTTTGGCACGCATTTGCTGGATGCCCTGAGAGACAGACTCTTGTGTGGACTTAACACGGAGGCGATACAGAAAAGATTGCTGACCGAGACTGCACTCACTTGGAAAAAGGCTGTGGAAATAGCAGTAGCAATGGAGACGGTAGCAAAAGAAACGCACCAGCTAAGTAATGCACTAAAAATAAATGCACTGTCACTGACTAGCCAGCAACGCTACAAATGTGTGCGCTATGGAAAAACGAATCACAAAGAGGCTGACTGCTATTACAAGGACCAAACATGTCACAACTGCGGTAAGGAAGGCCACATATCAAGAATGTGTCGAAACAAAGAGCATGGTAATAAAGAAAAGAAAGTAAAACAAAAAGTGTTTACAAAGAAAAAGAAGAGTGGAGTGCACCACATGGATGCAAAAGAAATGTCCAGTAGTGAGGGTAGCACAACAGATGCAGAGCTAACACTAAACATGGTGACTCAGAAAGGAAACCTTTCACACATGTGTGTTAAACCAAAGATTGAAGGAAAGACGATTCAAATGGAATTAGACACAGGCGCTGCAGTTTCTCTAATATCCAAAGAACTATATGACATACAGTTGTGTCATGTACCTTTACGCCAAACGAATACTATACTGAAGACATACACTGGCGAGCTGATTTCACCGGAGGGGGTCATCAAAGTTTGGGTAAAAATGAACAAGCAGAAGACTAGCTACCACTGAACGTGGTCAAAGGGGCTGCACCACCGTTCTTTGGGCGGGAATGGCTGAGGAAAATACGGATTGACTGGCGGGAGATTAAGACAGTTCGTGAGGAGACTTTAGAAGCTGTGCAACAGAGGCACAATGAAGTCTTTAAAAAGGAGCTGGGCACAATGAAAGGCATTAAAGTGGCCATAGCTCTGAAACCGCGTCATCAACCACGGTTTTGCCAGGCAAGAGTCGTTCCCTATGCTCTGAGGCCAAAAGTTGAAGCTGAGATTGATCGGCTGAGTGCACAGGGCATCATATCCCCTGTCAAGTTCAGCGACTGGGCAACACCTATCGTGCCAGTTGTGAAAAGAATGGAGATGTTAGGATTTGCGGTGATTTCAAAGTGACAATCAACCCCGTTCTGCAGGTGGAGAAATATCCGATTCTTCCAGTTGAGGATTCATTCGCATCACTGTCAGGGGGGCAGCATTTCAGTAAGCTGGACTTGTCTCACGCATATCTGCAAATGCCTGTGGAGGAAGACTCTCGCAAATATCTCACCATAACAACATCAAAAGGGTTGTTCTGTTACAACAGACTTGCCTTTGGAATCACGTCGGCCCCAGCAATATTTCAGCGGGCCATGGACCAGGTTCTCCAGGGTCTTCCGAACGTCCACTGCTATTTGGACGATATTTTGGTAACTGGCCAAGACCGCCTTCAGAACCTGAAGAACTTGGACGCTGTCCTGGGACGCCTTGAAGAATTTGGCTTACGTGTCCAAAAGGAAAAATGTGAATTTTTCAAGGATTCACTGGAATACCTGTGCCATGTTATCGACGCCCATGGCCTGCACAAATCACCTGAGAAAGAAAGGGCGATTGTGGAGGCTCCTGCACCGACGAATGTGAGTCAGCTTCAATTCTTTCTAGGGCTGATTAACTACTATGGCAGGTTCATTCCAAACCTGTCAACCATTCTTAGCCCACTCAACGCACTCTTGGGCAAAGGCAAACCGTGGCGATGGACTTCAAAATGTGCAGCAGCATTTCAGGTGGCCAAAGAACAGTTGTCATCGCAAAGTGTGCTTACCCATTACGACCCGCAACTGCCCATCCGGCTGGCTTGTGACGCTTCACCCTATGGGGTAGGTGCTGTGATTTCGCACATCTTTCCAGATGGACAAGAGAGGCCCATAGCCTTTGCATCACGGACTTTGAATAAAGCAGAACGAAAGTACGCACAGATTGAGCGTGAAGCTCTTGGCATTGTATTTGGTGTTCGGAAATTCCATCACTACCTATATGTTAGGAAGTTTACGCTCCTCACTAACCATCACCCTCTGACCACAATTCTGAGTCCCAGCAAAGCAATACCATCTATGGCAGCCGCCAGAATGCAGCGGTGGGCTCTGCTGTTGGCTGCTCATGATTACAGCATCCAGTACAGAGAAGCCGCACGTCATGGCAATGCTGATGGGCTGTCCCCGCCATGTCGCCACGTCAGTTAAGGAGAAACCCAACACTGTGGACAGTTTTCACATTAAACACTTGGAAATCTTACCCGTGAGCTGTAAAGAAATCTACAAAGAGACCAGGACCCGATCCTGTCCTTGCTCAAGTATTGGAAATGGT
This sequence comes from Perca fluviatilis, assembly GCF_010015445.1. Lineage (NCBI taxonomy): Eukaryota > Metazoa > Chordata > Actinopteri > Perciformes > Percidae > Perca > Perca fluviatilis. The sequence continues at coordinate 27,975,286 of NC_053133.1, forward strand.
GTCCGCAGGTCGTTTCCGGAGTTCAGCATGTGGACAGCACACTGGCACCATTCATCAGTAGGAAAGATGAACTGACTGTTCAGCAACAGTGCCTCATGTGGGGTATCCGTGTTGTCATCCCTCGCTAAGCTGCAGGCGGTATTGTCAGAGCTACACGGACACCCTGGTGTTGTCAAAATAACCGTAAGCGCTCGCCGCAGTTACATGTGGTGGCCAGGAATTGACGCTCAAATTGAACAAGTGTCGAAGACCTGCCAATCCTGCCAACTCGCACAAAAAGCCCCTGGACCATCGCCTCTCCATCCTTGGGCATGGCCAGTAGCTCCATGGCAGAGGATTCATGTTGATTTTGCCGGTCCCTTCCAAGGCCATATGTTCATGGTGGTCGTGGACGCCCACTCCAAATGGCCTGACGTGCACTTGATGAGTTCTACCACGACTTCCAAGACCATACAGGTGCTGAGAGGGCTATTCAGTCGTTACGGCCTCCCGGAGGTTTTAGTGAGCGATAATGGTCCCCAGTTTACATCAAGCGAATTCGAGACATTCATGAAGAACAACGGGGTTAAGCACATACCGCTCTGCGCCATTTCACCCGCCCACGAATATGCTCCGGCAGAACGTTTTGTGCAAACATTCAAGCATTCATTGAAGTGCTCCAAAGGCACAATTTCAATCCAACACCGACTGGATGCATTCTTACTGTAGTATGTCGCAACTCCGCAACTCCACCACAAAGAATCGCCATCCATGCTGTTCATGCATCGCAAGCTCGCGCCCCGACTCGACCTGATGAAGCCTAGCGTTGCAAGAACAGTGGAGAAAGCACAAGAGGAGCAGTGTGCTCGTCGACAGACACGTGCTAAGGCCAGGTCATTCAAAGTGGGTGACACAGTATTAGTGCGTGATTATAGGAGAGGAGAGAAGTGGACACCTGGCGTGGTTTTGGCGTGGTCTTCGGAACACTGGAGACGGCATGCTGAACAGATGCTTGCTCGACATGCAGAGTTGGATGTTCCCGAGTCTTCGGAGTCTACTTCCATTGCACCAGATCTGCCTTTGTTGGAGAACACAGTTCCTGACCCAGCTATTCCATCTCCTGATCCAGTGAGTGTACAGCCTATTCCGGTAACATCAGAGGTAGTCAACGCACCACATCAAGAGACTGGTAAGCGATACCCATCTCGTGTCATTATGAAACCAGTTCGTTTTAGCCCTTAAGGAAGTCAATAAGGTTGGACAGCTGTTTGACACATTTTTGGATAAGTTACATTTGTGTTCATTTAGATTAAAGAGTCATGTCTCAAGAATAAGGGCATAATAATCCCTTGACTGACTCGGGGTTTGGGGCAGTCTACTCCCTACCTCAAGATTAGGTAACATTATACATGTTATAAAAAAAAAAAATAGATGTTCTTGTTCATGTTCATGGAGCACAACATTTAGTGGAGAGGAGATGTGATGTATGGGACATTGTGTATTGAGTACCCCGTTCCATTAGTTGGCGCTGTGCTGCCACTGTTAGTGTGTTTATCTGAATGTACTAAGTGAACAAGTACGTTAGTAAAGAAAGTCAGTAGTTTTCCACTGAAACACAAACGTGTCCGTGTTGTCTCTACTAACAAGATTATCTGAAGTGAACCCACGACACAACATATACTATAGCCTCATATTTACACTATAGCATCATATCTACATTATAGCATCATATCTACACTATAGCATCATATCTACACTATAGCATCATATCTACTGTCTACTTTCAACCCAGTCTCATGGCAGTACATCAAATGGTTACCTTATTTAATCTATTGATACCTGTTCATGGGGACGTTTTTGTCGTTTGTTTCGTGGTGGCCAGGACGAAAATGCAAACTAATGTATTTAAATGGGAAGCATATGTCGTGGTCACAGCACGTCTACGGTATTGAGTAGTATGAAATGCGGAAAATACGGGATGGCAGAGGTTGGTTGGCGGGGTGGATGGGTCAAACAATTCCAGACTTTCACCCAGGAGGCCGTTGATCGCGTCCCATGTGTGGCGTTTTGTTTCCTTTTAACCGTCTCGTTATTGTCACGTGTGCACCACGGCCGTTTCCTGCCGTGTGAGGCGTCCTTTCCCCGTTGTTTTTTTCCTAAACCCAACCTCCGCCATCCCGTTATTGTCGCGCGTCCCCCGCGGCCGTCTCCCGGCGTGTGAGGCGTCCTCCCCCGGGGTGTGGCGTTTGCTTTCCCCGTTAATCTCCGTATGGACCATTTCTTCCGTGCTGGCCATCACGAAACAAACGACAAAAATGCCCCGTGAACACGTATCAATAGATTAAAAATAACATGACCATTACACAAACTGCTGTGATACCGTGTTGCTACTTTAGCATTACATCATATTTATAGCATCATATCTATACTATAGCATCATATCTCCACTATAGCATCATATCTACATTATAGCATCATATCTACACTATAGCATCATATCTACACTATAGCATCATATCAACACTATAGCATCATATCTACAATATAGCATCATATCTATACTATAGCATCATATCTACACTATAGCATCATATCTACAATATAGCATCATATCTACACTATAGCATCATATCTACAATATAGCATCATATCTATACTATAGCATCATATCTACACTATAGCATCATATCTACACAATAGCATCATATCTATACTATAGCATCATATCTATACTATAACATCATATCTACAATATAGCATCATATATATACTATAACATCATATCTACACTATAGCATCATATCTACACTATAGCATCATATCTACACTATAGCATCATATCTATACTATAGCATCATATCTACACTATAGCATCAGTAACTAACAGCAGCAGAGTCCAGTAGAAAAAGCCGTCACTACAGGATGATCAGTGAAACGTTTCATACCACAACAGATAAACTAACTAGAAACAGAACCCTCCTAATAGATAATAGTAGTAAAGTTAAGTAAAACGTTAGTTCATAGCTGTAACAAGCAGAGATGTTTCATTTGGTTGTAGCTGAAAATGCCGTTTATCTTTTGTTACTAAAATAGAGTAAAGCGTAAACATGTTTTAATGTGTGAATGTGTTTGGTGGAGCTCTGCTTGTAGTTCCTGCTGATGTCCACCAGAGAGCGCCATGACGTCACTCACTCACAGACTTTGGCTTAGTTTTATTCTTTATTTAGGTATTTGTGTCTAAAATAAAAAATGACAACATTATGAATGTTGTTGTTTGTTAACAGTTAAAATAACTTTTAACTGAAGTTTAATTTCCCGTTTATCACTGCTGGTTGTTATAAAGTGTTACTGCTCCTCTGAGTGTTTCTGGTTCTTCAGGATTCTTTCTGTCTCCTCCTCTGTACTCCTCCTCCTCCTTCTCCTCTTCCTCCTGATCAAGCTGAAACAGGTTTGTTGTTTTGCTGTTAGACACAAAAGGTTTCAGTCGACACACAATATAAGATGTCCGTTGTCCCAGAGGTCTTCCAGGCCGAGCTGCGCGCGAGAAACCCTCCAATCAAGAGCAGTCTAGTACGTAAGTCTTTCACTTTTTCATTTTCATATTGTGTTGAATTCAGGGAGCAGAGAGTCCGTCTGTTTTCTCTCCACGTTAGTTATCTGCTCAGTCAGCTGCTGTAATTTTACACTGTGCTATTAGTACTTTTACTGCAGTAACATGTCTGAATACTTGCTTTAATCTCAGAAGGAAAGCTTGTACTTGATATTGTCCTCCATTTATCTGACAGCATGTTATTCTGCACATTCAGAGTTTACACACAAAGTATTAACCAGCAGTAAAACATGATGTAATGTTCCAGATTAAACTATACAGGAGTTCAAATTAGCTCAAGGGGGGGGAGGGGGGGATAAAGTTAGGTGACCTCGAGGTATCTGAATGAAAATGTTTCTCTGGGCCGAGACTTCTCTTCACAGACACGCCCACTCTATGATAATCCATCCAGTTATTATCAGGCAGCTGATGTCCTGCAGGCTTGTCTGCTCTGACACAGCCTTGTTGGCTGAAAACTTGTTCTGCATATTTTCAGTGTAGCTCCACTTCGCTCTTGTGACATCTTTAGTCAGAGTGTTTCTGGTTCTCCAGGATTCTTTCTGTCCTCTTCTTCCTCCTGATGAAGCTGCCTGAGTTCAGCTAGAAACCGGTTAGTTCTGGCTCTCCTGTTAAATGATGAAACACAGTGATGCCCCTTTGGCTCCCAGCCCTCAATGTGCTGTCTGTAATGTGGAGATCTCTGCTGAGGTTTTCTCTGTTAAAGTCCAGAGAACAGGGAGCAGAGAGTCTGTCTGTTTTCTCTCCACGTTAGTTATCTGCTCAGCCAGCTGCTGGAACTTTACACTGCTATTAGTACTTTTACTACAGTAACATGTCTGAATACTTGCTTTAATCTCAGAAGGAAAGCTTGTACTTCATCTTGTCCTCCATTTATCTGACAGTGTGTTACTCTGCACATTCACAGTTTACACACAAAGTCTTGATCAGCAGTAAGACATGATGTAATGTTCCAGAGAATCAGCTCTCTCACTGCTACTTCTACATCAAGTACATTTACTAACAGAGCAGGACGTTGGACTGAGTATTCTCACCGTGTAGTATTAATAGTTTGGAGTTCTTCTTCTACTGCGTCACTGAGTATGTTTAACCATAAAGTTTGTTCGTCACATTTTAAACATATAATAATAATTTAACATAACCTATACACAACCCGTCACACTTAGATGACTAAATAATAAAATAATGTTTAGTTGCAGCCCTAGAACTTAATGAATCAGGACGTTTTCTCCAAGTCCAGCCTCAGTTGTTGCCTCTCATGTTCTGAACATTGGAGTCACAGAGCTAAGAATATATATTTTAAGATAAACTCCTAATCATGTTCACTATACACATCATCACTATTCATCTGCCCGCTGCACATAGACTATATTATGTTTTACCCATCCTGCACTCAACCATTCAGCCTGTTTTCTCTCATGTTAAACAGCTATTTAGTTTATATTTGTTTCTATAATTATTGTTTATTTCATAATAATGTTTAATAAATGTGTTTGTGTACAGTATGTATGCACCAACCACCGAGGTAGATTCCTCGTCAGTGTAACTTACAGTGGCAGGAATTTAGAGGAAAGGCCAGATGGTGAAGTCAGCCTTCAGCTGGTAGTTTGTTACTTTGGACAGCAGGTGGTGCTGTTACATCATCAATGAGCCGAGACTCCAACACACACACACACACTCTCACACACGCACACACACACACACACACATGCACACACGCATGCATCTGCTATTAGTACTTTTAATGAAGTAAAGGCTCTGAATACTTGTTCCACCGCTGCCTGTGGATCATTTCAGTTGAATGCAGGACTTTAACTCAGTATTTGGGATACTTCATCAAGCCTAGAAAAATATAAATTAACAAATAATAATTTCATAAAATAAGAAAATGTAAAGAAAAAAACTTTGTCTCTGAATGCATTCTGCATTATATAATCAGTTATATGTGTATATATATATGGTGGCAGCAGCCCTAGCAGCAGTAGTTACACACACGCCTGCACGCAGACACACAGTCAGACACGCACACACACACACACACACACACACATACACACACACATACACACACACACAGTCACACAAGCACACGCACACACACACACACAAACACACACATACACACAACTGTAAGTGAAGAGGGGAGGAGCAGATCAGGTCCATGAGAAGAGGAAGAGTAGAGTCAGGTGAGACTCCATTTAGTCAGACCAGAAGAGAGGAGGAGGAGGAAACTGAAGGCTGAGGCAGGGTGAGTGGTAATCCAACATTTATTATTTTACTGTCAAAGTCTCTGAGCTGTAACCAAGAAAACAGACTCATGGTACGGTGGAGGCTATGCATAGTATGATTCAGCCTCCACATTTCAGGCTGCACCTGATAGCAGCTAACCAAAGAAAACAGATTTAAAGACAAGTCTGTGTGCATGGACAAACTTGTTTGTCTTGATTTGTGTGTGTGTGTGTGTGTGTGTGTGTGTGTGTGTGTGTGTGTGTGTGTGTGTGTGTGTGTGTGTGTGTGTGTGTGTGTGTGTGTGTGTGTGAGACTCTTGTTGAAACTTGTCTTGATTCTTGTGTTGTGAGCTCCCAGTCAATGTTGCTGTTTTACCTCTCAGACTGACTTCAGATCAGAAGATGAGTGATTTGGAGGAAGAGGAGGACGGAGCAGAGTCTGTAGTATCTGGCTGTCAGTCTATGAAGAGTGACTGGTCCAAAGATCGTCCTCTGAACTTCAGTAAAGAACCTGGACCCTCAGACACAAAGTAAGAGAACTGATACCAACTCATTTTCAGATTCCTCTGCTGTTTTTTGTATTGATTCTGTGTTTGTTTATTAAAGTTTCCACTAAGAAAACTAATACAAACTTTTAATCCCTTTTAATATTTGGCAGTAGTTTGTGTGTTTTGCGCTCGATAATTGGCTTTAAAAAAGATAATATAAGGATTAAAGTAACATAAATAAAAAAATGTTGGTGTTTGCAGAGTCCAGAACAAGAGACAGAGACCAGAGTCTGTAGTATCTGGCTGTCAGTCTATGAAGAGTGACCGGTCCAGAGAAGAACCTCCACACTTCAGTAATGAACCTGGACCCTCAGACACAAAGTAAGAGAACTGATACCAACTCATTCATGTCACTCATTCCTCTGCTAATAATAATAAAAACGTACCGACCAAAAGAACAGAGTGTGGACTGGTAGCTGGAGAGATGCCAGTTCACCTCCGGGCATTGCCAAGGTGCTCTTGAGCAAGGCACCGAACCCCCCCAACCGCTCAGGGTGCCTGTCCAGCACTCTGACATCACTCCGTTTGTGCATATGTATTTCTGGCCAGAGTGTTTTAACAAACAGAGTGTAAATTTTAATTTCCCCACTGGGGATCAATAAAAAGTATAAATTATTAATTTCTAAATTCACAGAGAGAAGAGGAGTAATGTTTTGGAGGAGGCGCTGTGCAAAATCAGAACCAGAGCTGGACTGCAGACAGCCAGTCAGAGCAGCTCTGAAAAAAGTAAGTCTGTCCATCTGTCTGCTGATGTCTTCATGTCTCAAACACGACTGTTGTGTCATACAGCACCGACATTTAACATAATTATAAATATCATTACATTTTAATTCTACCTGACATTTAACTGAATGTTTTTTCTGCTCCAGTGAAGATATCTGCTCTGTATCACTTCTCCTGTGTTCCTGTCTGTACTTTGAGATATCAGCTTTATTTGTCTGTTTACTGAATGTTTTTAGTCATTGTTAACTTACTGCTGATGTAAACAAACTTTTCCTGATGCTGCTTCTCTGAGGCTAGATCGCTCCAAATCATCACGCCCAAACCCCATATCATTTCAAATTCCTTTTTAAATAAAAATGTAGCAGTGCAAATTTAACCTTAAAAGTTACTGGCAAACCAGCAGGAGGCTTTTATTGTGAAGCAGTTACAGTAAATGAAGAGTATTTGTCAGAGAGATTCTCAGTTCTTTGTTCTTGGTGCTATTCAATAAAAACACGAGCTGCTGATGCTCTGCTTCCTCTGCTGTCAATCAAACATGTTCACTGAGACAGTCAGAGGCTGAGAGACAAAGGAGCAATTCTGAGGCTTCTCTTTCAACAGAAAAACACAATTAAAACAAACTAAATGTAAAAATCATGATGTATTTTTATTCTTTAAGAAGGGATGATTACTTTATAACCTTAACTATTTGGTTTTCATATTGATAATAAAAATCATCACCAGATTGTTAACATTTCTTCTTATTTTGGTCTTTCACCTTTGTCCTTTTTTCTAGAAAAATGTTGTTTGGAAACTCAAAATAGCACTATTAATAAATAGACTTTTGTATTTCCTTACAGTGTACGTTGTTAAACATAAACATAAGATCAGAGTGAAGGGGACATATGAACGTGTGACTGAAGGAGCTGATCAAACAGGAAGTGAAACCCTCCTCAACAGGATCTTCACTGAGCTCTACATCACAGATGAACTGAGTGAAGAAGTTAATACCCAACATGAGGTGAGGCAGCTCGAGACAGCTTCCAAGATGAAGACCCTCCATGACTCTCCAATCAAGTGCAGTGACATCTTTAAAGCCTTACCTGACCAACAGAAACACATCAGAGTCGTTTTGATGCTCGGCGTCGCTGGCGTTGGAAAAACCTTCTCAGTGCAGAAGTTCTGTCTGGACTGGGCCAAGGGTTTGGAAAACCAAGATGTGGATCTGGTGATTCCTCTTTCCTTCAGGGAGCTGAACTTGATCAAAGATGAGCAGTACAGTCTTCTGGAGCTGCTCCGTGTTTTCCATCCATCATTACAGGAGGTCACAGCAGAGCAGCTCGCTGGCTCTAAAGTTCTCTTCATCTTTGATGGCCTGGATGAAAGCAGACTTTACCTGGATTTCAACAACGATGAGGCTGTTTCTGATGTCACCCAGAAGTCATCAGTCAACGTGCTGTTGACAAACCTCATCCAGGGAAAGCTGCTTCCCTCGGCTCTTGTGTGGATAACTTCCCGACCTGCAGCAGCCAATCAGATCCCTCCTGCGTGTGTTGGCAGGGTAACAGAAGTACGAGGCTTCACTGACGACCAGAAGGAGGAGTACTTCAGGAAGAGAGTCAGTGATGAAGAGCTGTCCAGCAGAATCATCTCCCACATCAAGACCTCCAGGAGCCTCCACATCATGTGTCTGATCCCAGTCTTCTGCTGGATCACTGCTACAGTTCTGGACCACATGTTGACTACAGACCAGAGAGGAGAGCTGCCAAAGACCCTGACTGACATGTACTCACACTTCCTGCTGGTTCAGACAAAGAGGAAGAAGCACAAGTATGCTGAGGGACATGAGACGAGTCCACAGGAGCTGACGGAGGCCGACAGGGAAGTTCTTCTGAAGCTGGGGAGGCTGGCATTTGAGCAGCTGGAGAAAGGAAACATCATGTTCTACCAAGAAGACCTGGAGCGCTGTGGTCTGGATGTCACAGAGGCCTCGCTGTACTCAGGAGTTTGTTCAGAGATCTTCAAAAGAGAGAGTGTGATCTTCCAGAAAACAGTCTACTGCTTCGTTCATCTGAGCGTTCAGGAGATTCTGGCTGCAGTCTACCTGTTCCACTGTTACACCAACAGGAACACAAAGGTACTGGAGGACTTCCTGGGAGAAGACTTCAAGAACAGAGACTCAAAACCAAAGTCTTTTCTCAAGAAGATTTCTAAGAATTTTGGAAAGACAGATAGCCTGGATGTCTTCCTGAAGAGAGCCATGGAGAAATCCCTGAGGAGTAGAAATGGCCACCTGGACCTGTTTGTCCGCTTCCTTTATGGCCTCTCTCTGGAGTCCAACCAGAGACTCTTAGGAGGCCTGCTGGGTCAGACAGACAACAGTCCAGAAATCATCCAGAGAGCCATCAACAACCTGAAGGAGATGAACAGTGATGGGATCTCTCCTGACAGAAGCATCAACATCTTCCACTGTCTGACGGAGATGAACGACCACTCAGTCCATCAGGAGATCCAAGAGTTCCTGAAGTCAGAGAAGAGATCAGAGAAGAGACTCTCTGTGATCCACTGCTCAGCTCTGGCCTACATGCTGCAGATGTCAGAGGAGGTTCTGGATGAGTTGGACCTGAGTCAGTACAACACATCACTGAAGGGACGACTGAGACTGATTCCAGCTGTGAGGAACTGCAGAAAGGCTCGGTAAGTCCAGATGTGATTATAAACACAATAAATCAATGTAAAGCTGAAGCCATCAGTATTAGAGTAAAGATACACACTTCACACACATTTAGATCATAAATCATGCATGAGACTGTTCTTAATCACACCCCAAAAAGATGATTTTTATACTTTTTCCCCACTAGTTTTGGTGATATTTGTGTTGCTGTAAAACAGGTCTTTAACATCAGTAACAGTTTATTTATATCATTTCTTTATGTATTAATTTGACAGGGACATTGCACAGCTCCTTAGCAGTACCAGAATTAGTTATAAGCTAATTTCCATCTGTAGTCCCTGGGCAGGAAACAGAGAATAACATCTCTGTGAAAAGGGAAATCTAACACTGTATTAAAAGACAACAATCACATTTAACAGTATTAAAACTCACCCACTACAACGACAAACAACAAAGACCACAACACAAAAACACTACTTTGACAACAAGAACCACAACTTGAAGACAACAGCAACAATACAATTTCACAACATTAAAACACCACAATAGAATCAACAATAAAATCCCAACATTTAGACACCACTACAACAGGACTTCACTACATAAAGATTGACTGTTTGGGTTTATGATTGATGGGAACATGATTGGGTCGATTTCAGCCATGATTTTATCTTTAATTCAAAACCATCAAAGTTGTTCCATTCTCTGATCTCTCTTGGTACTGAGTTATAAGACTTTGTGTATCTAACAGAGAAGACTGATCTGCCCGACTCAGTAGATCTGTTCTGTACTGCACAGTCACCTCTGTTGGTCGTCCTAGTTCTCCTCCCAGTGCCTGAACACAGTGACACAAACTCATTTAATGTTGGAGCGGCCAGATCATTGATTACTTTATAGACTAGACTAACATCAGCAAGAAACACAAAACTGTCAAAGGTCATGAGATTATGTTTTTGGATTATGTTACAATGATGATAACATGATGGCTGTTTATCCAATGCCTTGAGTGTTTGTTTAAGAAGTGTTTGCAGTGGAGCAAGGCTGAATCTCATTTCTCTGTCTTACCCCTTCCCCTTCCCCATTAGCCTCGTGAGACCGACTTGATCTGGCGAGCTCCAGTTTTCCACTCGCAGATCAGTCTGGCATCTTGAGATAGAGAAAATTTGGAGCCGTTCGCCAAACGACCGACCAATCAGCGTTGGTTTTGAGGCGGGTTTAGGTGTGACGCAATGAGAAGCGACTGTTCAGTCTAAACATTTGTGCAAGTTTTATCCAAATAAGAAAGTATTCCTTTATCGGTCAGTCCAATCTTTCGTGGACTTGTGAATACACGGCTGTGCAGTGTATTCTGGGTACCCCTTGCTTTCAAGTAAGCTTGCGTCTTTGCTTAAAACTAAGGGGTATCTACCCCTTCCCCTTAGCCCGACCCCTCGATCAAAACGAGAATTGGGATAGCCCTTACTCTCACGTGAACGCGCAAAACTAAGGGGAAGGGGTAAGACAGAGAAATGAGATGCAGCCCAAGTGTTGTTTTTTACAGCTTGTGACCAGACCAAAGTTGGGACTAGGGGTCCGTTTCAGAAGGCAGGTTTAGTGAAAACTCTGAGTTAGTTAGAGGAACACGCATAGGCGTCGATTTCGGTGGGTACGCGTCCCCACCACATTTCATCATGAGTCATTTTGTACCCACCACTTTTTTTTTAAAAGCTCGAGCTCAATTTAGTTACAAAAATAAAGTTCATAACACATAGGCCTATAATTCGTGAACAACAGATGCCAACAAATCCACAAAAAGCTCTATCCCCCCCACAGGACAGGCACAGACAGCCGCTCTGCTGCGGACCTTATAGGACATATGAGAACCGTGGGGAGTCAACCCACAGCCGCTCCGATGCCCTCCTGAAAATGTGAAGCAGAAACGCTTAATGTCAGATAACGTCCATAATAATAGGACTTTCGGTTAGATTTTTTGAGTTTTCAGTTGTTATGATGAGCAATATGAGAGAGAAATTTGGTGATCATTGATTGTTTTTTAGGTAGTCCTGCTACATTCAACCATGGTAAGCTTTTTCCTTATATGCTCTAATGAAGCAGAAACGCTTATCAGATAACGTCCATAATAATAGGACTTTTCCAATTTAACGGGAGAGAGAGGAGCAAGAGGGATTAGGATCATCTTCAGCCAGAGGACATTATTTATTCAGCTTCTTCTAATTGTCACCCCGATGGGAGGTGTGCTAATAACATTGCAGCAGGTGAATTGGTCGTGCTATTAACGTCATCGCTACACTATTTCTTAGTAAAACCGAAATTAATTAAACTGCCTTGTTTTCTTTTTACCATGGCTATATGATGCTTACTGCAGAATGGATTTCAAGGACTTGCGTGCCGATTAATGGCCCCCAATGTTTATATTTTTTCTCGCGAATCTTTAAATTAACATGTCCTAAACACAAGTTGAATTTGCACCGCCGCCGCTTCGCGCCGATATACTGCGTGCCCGCACCACCCTGCATTAAACCACGTTAAGCGTTTGAGAATGCCTGTCTAATGGTTTTGATAACTTAAGGCTTCTTCATAAAACGTTTCGGACATCACACAATATAAAATTTTAATATATTATTAATTTACATTAGTAATCTACAGGACAGCGTCTTTCAAAACATGACCTGCACAAAAGAGAAAAGAAAATGAATATCATTGTACCCAGCACTTCTGGAAATACACTTCCAAATGCGTCTCTGTCCCCAGCACATTTCAAACCAAACTGACGCCCATGGGAACACGGCGACTTATTGGGACTTTAGCTTATTCACAGTAACCCCCAGAGTTAGACAAGTCCATACATACCCTTCTCATCTCCGTGCATGTTGTAACTCTGTCTGACGCACACACCTCTAGCCTAGCTTAGCTTAGCACCGATCCTTGAGGTAACCGGCTCCATCTAGCCTAGTTTAGCCCAGATCCTGGAGGTAATAGGTTCCAACTAGCCTACTGCTCCGAATAAGTGACAAAATAACACCATATACACTTGTATAGTCACAGCGTGTACAAATAACAAGGTCACATTACACACAGCCATCTTCTAACTGTCTACATACTGGGAACTATATTCTCAGAAAGGTGAAGCACTGCTACTCTCTGTTCTAGGCTTCTCAGGTGCTGCAAGCATATCACTCCGCCCATGTAGCAGAAGTAGCAGTGCTTCGCCTTCTGAGAATATAGTTCTCAGTATATATACAGTTACAACAAAATCATTTTATATGCCACATTAAGGATGGGTGTAATAAAAGAACTATTGATTAAGTTACAAAATGTACTTTGTACAATATCTTGGTAAAGTCTGAAAAACACCAAGCTTCTTAAAGTGATGGTAATTGTAAAGTTTGTAAGTACACCAGAAGTTTAGGTAAATAACACTTGTGTGTGGTTGCCGCTGCTCTGCTGCTGCTACCGGGCGAAGATTAAAGGACGCAAGGACTACTACAATTACAACTACGAAAGAGATACAGCAAAAATATTTATTAATTTAACTTTTTTTTTAAGTAAGTGCTGTAGTATAACTAGCAGGAGACAAGTTATAATTGAGGTAAGTTTGGAGACATTACCTTATTTAATCATTAAATTAATAAATATTTTTGTTGTATCTCTTTTCTGGTGTACTTACAAACTTTACAATCCATCGTTTTATGAGTACATAACCTATTTGTACTAGTGTAGAAGTTTGGTATCATTTCAGGCATTATTAGTGGGGTCATTTACGAGATACAAACGTGGATCCATTAGCGCCTGCACTAAGCTATTCAGCTGATAACGCTAACTCTCCCAATGTTCGACCCAGCTGAAAAAAGCTTCTGGGGGGTTGTTTGGCTCGAGGTCATGGTGCAAAGGACCCTAGGGTGAAATTATTCCCAACCATCACTTTAAGCCCCAGTGTCTTCTTCTGTGGTTTCTACTGTGGGTAAAGTGAAGGCTGTTACAACGTGGAGACTGGAGTGGACACTGAGTGAGACGCACACAGCTCACCTTTTAGTTTCCTTAAATCACACAGTTTATGAGGTTACTTATTCACACACAGTGACATCATGACGTCACGTAAACATACATGCCGACTTCCTTAAGCCAAGTGGCGTGTTATCAGTACGCATTTTGAGATATCCGTGTTTATGTCTACGCTGCATACAGCGGGCGTAAACATACACGCCACTTGCCGTGTTATCGCGAGAAGAAAGCTACGGTTGAGTTTAGGAAACGTGACACACAGGACCTGATCCCCGTGCTCCTGGGTGAAAGTCCTGTGTTGTTTGACCCATCCTCCCCCCCGACCATCCTCCCCCCCGACCATCCTCCCACACACATATAGACACACACACACACACACACATGCACACATAGAGACACACACATAGACACACACACACACATACATATAGATAGACACACACACACACAAACAAACACACACACATACATATAGAGACACACACATACATATAGACACACACACACAGGTTGGGAAATTAACTTTTTTGCCCACCAGCCACAGTTGCTGGTGGATGCCCAATTTTACCAGCATCTTATATTTTTTACCAGCCACTTTTTCCAGAATTCAAATTTATAAAAGAAAGTGCACTAGCATATTTTTAATTGCTACAATACATTATTTATATATATATATATATATATATATATATATATATATATATATATATATATATATATATATATTATAGGCAAATAAAAAGTGATGTGAAAAAAAGCCTGCGAGACCATGGTTAAATAGTGTTTGGTCAATCATAATCTACAGTAATTGTAGGCCTACATGTTTAATGAACAGAAAACATATTGACTCATCTCTCAGTTTTTTTTTTTAAGATTGTTGCGGCCCAAAATTCCTGATTTTTGCGGGAGCTTTTGTAAAAAATTGTGATAAAAGTTGCTTTGCCTTTTTTATTTTTGTTGCAATGAAGTTGCAAGAGACAGTGAAAGTTGCTTTTTTGTATAGCTCTTTAAAAATAAAAAGGAAACTTATTTTGGAGAGAATAAAATGACTCTGGGCTGAGTTGTCCTAGTAACCTTTCCAAAAAGGCTCAGGATGCTGCAAATGTTGGTTGAATATGAAAATGGCTGGTGGATTTAAGACCAAAAATAATACTTTATTGAATGAATACATTTGAACATTTCTGTCAGTGGCGTGTTGATCTTTGCATTGTTAGTTTATTTCCTAACCTGGCCTGGGACACCCTTTCATAGGCTTTGATAAAGGACTTAAACTTAGTTATCATTTCACTTACAATAACAAGCATAGCTGTCAATTTAGGTCATCCTGTACGTCTCATCTCCGGTTTTTCCTACATCCACCGTGTGTGTGTGTGTGTGTGTGTGTGTGTGTCACTGTGTGTGAGTGCGTGCGTCAGTCGCGGGGGGAACTGAGCAGCAGAGAGCCGACAGGATTAAAACAGCAGCAGCTTTCAGCGACTGAGAAATGGTGACAGCGTACATTAAGTTTAATACAGGTTGGCAGGACGCTCTGAAATGTTTAGCACGGTCTTTCTCTGTTTGTTTTGTCAATGCGCCACTTGTTCCAAAAGTACCTTCTCTTTTTCTTTACTTGGCCCTCAACAGTTTGTACAGCCATAGCTACTGCTGACTCCGCGGAGGGCCTCTTAACACATTTTTCAACAGATAATTTTGGTTTGGTCTGTACCTCAGCTCAGCTACATGGTGTCACGGACTAGCGCTGAAAACGACTCGACAAAAGTCTGGAGTTGAGGGAAATATGCGTGGTCAAAGCCCCGGCTGTGAACGGATTAATTTCCTATAAGTTCTTCACAATAAAAGTCCTCAGTTATTTTGGTATTTGAATGTTTTTTTTATGAAGCAGCAAAATCCGGAAATGTTGGGGATTCATTAACAGTAACATAACGCGATGCATTGTTACTTAGCAACAGCATTCTTTGACAAAAGCTTGTCCAGTCTGTTACAAGGAATGTTTTACAATCCACCCGCCACTGTGGCTAGTATACAAGGCAAAGTCACCGCCACTTTGAAAAAATACCCGCCATTGTCTGATGGCGTGTGCTAATTTCCCACTCTGCTCACACACACAGACACACACACACACACACACACACACACACACACACACACACATAGAGACAGACACACACACACACACATACACACACACATATAGACACACACACACACACATATAGACACACACACAGAGACACATACACACACACATATAGACGTACACGCACACCCATACACACGTTAAAGGAGAACAGAGAGTGAACCATGTTTCCAAATGCAGATGTTTGAAGTCTCTTTAGTCTGATCTGTCAACAACAATTATTTGTTTTAAAAATGTATTTAGAAAGAAAGCAAAACATGATAGCATTAATATTAAAACTTCACTGCACATAGAACTAACTAAAGTTCCATGTTTCTATCTTTACTTAGATTTTTAAATAAAGATTTGTGTATTTAAATTTGCCCATTTTCTATAATTCTTATAAATTTGTTTTTATTTAGACAGGAACAATGTACAATTAAACTTTAACTTTGTATAAAAACAAGGAGAGATGCTTTGTACCAGGTTTTAACGCAATTGCTATTTTCCGCCTGTAGCCTCGTTCCTAAATTACACAGTTTACATTTTAAGTCAGAGGGATGCAATTAAAGTCACAAAAGTACCTTTGTTTAATGTAATATATCTTTTTTTAAATATGTGTGGAAAGAAAGCAAAACATGATAGCATTAATATCAAAACTGCACATAGAACTAACAACTAATTTTAAACAATATTCATTTTAGGGGAAAGATCATTGATTAGGACAATATATTGTTGAGCTACACAGTTAAAACATTAACACATCTGATCTTCATTCAGATTGGTGTACTGCAATTTGTCAGAGATCAGCTGTGCTACTCTGGCTTCAGCTCTGAAGTCCAACCCCTCCCATCTGAAAGAGCTGCACCTGAGTGACGACAACCTGAAGGATTCAGGAGTGAAGCAGCTGTGTGCTGGATTGGAGAGTCCAAACTGTAGACTGGAGACTCTGAGGTCAGTTCATCTATTTCTTTCTTCTACAGTGTAAATCTATTAAAATTAAATCCATAACAGAAGTTTTAAATGTCTATCAGTTCACTTGTTTTCTGTGTTTGTCTGAGTACAAATCACAACAACTCTTTGTTTGTTTTCAGTTTGTCAGTCTGAACAGTTTGTCTCCAGATGTAGTCTGGACTCAAACTGGATCAGTGTTTGTCAGAAATAGTGTTAATTTTGTCACCTATTTTTAATTTAGTCTTAGTCTTGTGCCAAAAAATTTTGTTAGTCAAGTTTTAGTCGACTAAAAGTCTCGCCATTTTAGTCAAGTTTTAGTCAAAACATTTTAGTCTTTTTTAAAATAGATTATTTCTGATAACCATTTCAGTCAAATAGTTATAAAAATAAATAAATGATATAAAGTTATATAAATATTGAGCCTCTTCCTTATTTCACCAGTAAACGACAAAAACAACCACTGCATGGGAAAAGGATATTTTACAATAAAATAAATGCAGCACGAAACTGGCGAGGCGTATTTCAAGTGAACGCAACATATGTGTTGTTTTTCAGACAACGGCAGCTGCAGACTGTCGTACGTCTCGTGTTGGAATCCTACATAGTGAAATAGAGACAAACCTTTACACCGTTTAGCTGTCAGCATTGTAACCCTTTTATATATGTCAATGATTGTAACCGTGTTTACTCCAACTGCTAGCTAACGGTATGCTAACGTTACCTGCTGCCAGGTGTTGTGTTAACTAGCGCCCCATGCAGCGATGTTTCGGTTGCCTCTAACGTCCGTTTAGGAGCATCAGAGAGAAGCGCAGGCATTTAAGTGGCACCAGAATCTGTGTTGCTATTAGGAACGGTAGATAACGGTCGTTACTACGACTACCTGTCGGTGCCGTAGCACCGGGTCTCAGTAACAGCTGAATATTCTATCTCATGATGAAAAAGTAGATACGATTGTAGACGAAAATGAAGAGAGATTTTATCTTAGTTTTTATTTTATGCAAAAAAAATTTGTCTCGTTTTTTTCGTCAACAATAATGCATGTTAATTTAGTCTTGGTCAGCGTTTTTGGACATTGGCGCAGTCTCGTCATAGTCTCGTCTTAGTCATGGAAAAAAAGGTCGTTGACGAACATATTTAGTCTCGTCTCGTCTGACGAAATTAACACTAGTGAGAAAACTATAAGATTTATTCTTCAATGTGACCCCAACACGTAAATCATCATAATAACGTGAGGGTATCACGTTCTAATAGATTTACTTTCGTAATGCCATCACGAACTGATGTGAGACTGGGTTGCATCTGTGATATTGGGCTGAATAAATGAAATGGACTTGACTATGAATGTAGGGAAAGTCATATTTGAACTGTTAGATTAGTTTCTATGTTTAGTGTCCATGTGAGGATAGTTGTGTTTTCTAGAGCTGTACAGTAAGTGAACTAATTAAAGAGCAGATGTGTTCAGAAGACTCATCTCTACCTGAAACATTAGGATGTTAGTGAAGTTAAGCTACACTTCATTCACAAGACAATGAAACATGTTGATTTATAATAAACTTTAATAAGATGATCCTGTTTAACCTGTCAATATTAATATTAATTTTCTCCAACTTAATGAAGATAAAACTTCAAATTAAAACTTCAAATTATTGTCTTTGGCCCACCAAAACCGAGAAATAATCTTATCATTGAGCTGGTTAACCATTTCCCCTCAGTTTCTTCTCATGTCAGGAATCTTGGTGTCATACTTGACTCTGAGTTATGTCTAACTAAACAAATTAATTCGGTTGTAAAGAATAGTTTTTATCAGTTGCGGTCAATTTCCAAACTAAAATCATTTCTGTCATTCCATGATTTGGACAAAGTAATTCATGCTTTTATTACATCACGCTTAGACTACTGCAATTCCTTGTATTTTGGTCTTCCTCAATCATCGCTTGCTCGTCTTCAAATGGTGCAAAATGCAGCTGCAAGACTGCTGACCGGGACTAAGAAATATGATCATGTAACCCCAATTTTAGCTTCGCTTCATTGGCTCCCGATCCATTTTAGAATTCAGTTTAAAATTCTGCTGTTTGTTTTTAAAGCTCTTAATGATCAAGCTCCCTCATATATTTCTGATCTTCTTACACCCTTGGCATACACTAGATCTTTAAGATCTTCTGATCAGGCTCTTTTATCGATCCCTCGCTCCCGTCTTAAATCTAAGGGAGATAGAGCCTTTGCTGTTGCCGCCCCACGCCTATGGAATAAATTGCCCCTCGACATCCGTCTTGCACCTACAATTTCAATTTTTAAATCTAAATTGAA
Organism: Perca fluviatilis; assembly: GCF_010015445.1. Classification (NCBI taxonomy): domain Eukaryota; kingdom Metazoa; phylum Chordata; class Actinopteri; order Perciformes; family Percidae; genus Perca; species Perca fluviatilis. Next base: position 27,994,403 of record NC_053133.1, read on the forward strand.
AACATATCTGTATTCCCTGGTATTTTAAATTGTTTTCTGATGCTGTCTTTTGTCTTGTTGGCTGTTTTACTGTTTATTTGTTTTTGCTTTTACCCTGTTCAGCACTTTGGATAGCTCCGCTATGTTTAAATGTGCTATATAAATAAAATGTACTTACTTACTTACAATATTACAGCTTACTGTGTGTAATTATTGTAAATGTATTGCATTTAGTAAACACGTCTAATTCATATCAATGCAGCAGAGTAATGTTGAGCTACAGATTTAACACCTTAATATAACTGAATAACACTAAATAATCCAGAGTTTTTATTAAAGTAGCAGCATGTTGTCATTAATATTAGAGCTCTTTTTCACTTTTTGTATTGTTTTCATCCTGATCCTTTTGTGTTCAGGTGTTTCTGTTTTCTAAACCTTCCTCAGCTCTGAAAAGATTATTAAATATTGAATCATTTCAAGTAGGAACATTGTCTTCTAAAGTTACATCATGTATTCTTTATTCAGATTGTGGAACTGCAGTTTGTCAGAGATCAGCTGTGCTGCTCTGGCCTCAGCTCTGAAGTCCAACCCCTCCCATCTGAAAGAGCTGAACCTAGGAAGAAACGAGCTGAAGGATTCAGGAGTGAAGCTGCTGTGTGGTTTTCTGGAAAGTCCAAAGTGTAGACTGGAGACTCTGGGGTCAGTTCACTGACTCTCTGTTACTAGTATAGATCTAATATATTACTAATATGTACATAATTTACATCCATACATTTATATATGTTCTTTTTGTTAATATTTTAGGTTATTGTAGGGAATCTAGTCTACAGTCATAAGAGACTTGTGTTTGTTAAAGAAACAAAAATGTAATGTAAAAAATGTCCAGTTAGTTGTTTAAGTAAATTAATGCTTATGTTTGTTGGTAAATGGTCACATATGGTTTTAAATTGCTAATGTTTACTTGCTGAAGTAGACATATATATTTCTTTCTGTTAATTTCAGTGTTTTCACAACTGTCTGATCATGATGATCAATGATATTGATTTTTCAGAACACAGCTGTTTAAATATAGTATTGATCCTTTATTGGCTGACATGATGCTGATCTGCAATGACAATATCTCTCTACTCATTTTAGGGAAAATGTCATTGATTAGGACATAGTAATGTTGTGCTACACATTTAAACATCAATACATCTGATTGGATTATACATAGATTGTTATCTTCATTTATTCTTTATTCAGATTGTGGGGCTGCGGTTTATCACCAATCAGCTGTGCTGCTCTGGTCTCAGCTCTGAAGACCAACCCCTCCCATCTGAGAGAGCTGCAGCTGACGGATAACAGCCTGAAGGAGTCAGACGTGAAGCAGCTGTGTGATCTGAAGGAGAGTCCAGACTGTAGACTGGAGACTCTGAGGTCAGTAGAGGGTTGGATTCAGTCCATGCTGGTTTCAGCAGTATCAAACTAAACACAGTTAGTATCAAAGCAAAGATCAAGTATTTTCTGTAAACCTCCAACCTTGTCAGTGAAGCTGTGAGAGGAGAGAGAGAACAGTCAGCCAATCAGAGACTGTTCTCTCTGAACCCAACATCAGTAAATCATCATTAAAGTGAGCAGTGAACGTCTCTCTGTTTCTGCAGTAATGATGCGTTCAGGACTCTCAGCAGTTTATTTCCACTGTGTACTTCAGTGAAATTTGCAGAGTCAACAGACTTGATGTCCAAAGTCTCTGCAGGTCTGTGAGCTTCACTCCAACACGTTAACATGAGAGCTGAAAGGAAGCAGGCTGCTCTACACAGCCGCTCCACTTGGTGTCTGAACAGGACTGAAGTCTCTGCTGCTCTTTATACTGGATGGTGTTAACTTGTTGAACATGAACACAATTTTAATGTTTGCAACTTATCCAATTACCCTAGTGGGGATGGTTTTGTGTCTCTTACACAAAACAACAATAACAACATAACAAGTGTAATGTCTTCTATTTTGAAATATTGATAAATAGTCAGTGATGTTGAATAGCCTGTAGGCCTACGGTAGTGTAACAGACCGTCCGTACAGTTTGGCAGGCATGTGAATCGCTGAGTCATTGTAAATGTAACCATCATTGTTCCGTGTTCTCCCCACGGAAAGGGCAACCCAGCGTACAAAAAGGAGATTACTCGGTATTCCACATTTGTTTGTTTAATGTCCTTTTGTTCACAAAAGGGAAACCAGGTAATAAACCTGAAATAATAAGAAAATGCAATATTTCAATTTTCATGTGCATAATACAAAAAGCTCCCCAGTTCTTTGCCTCAATAACAATAAGCAACATTAAATGAATAACAATCAAATACAAATTAATCCAATACAAATCAATCAACATCAATCAAATACAAATATATAATAAATTATTATTATTATTATTATTATTATTATCATCATCATCATCATCACTACTATCATCATCATACCACAATAACAATAATACAATCAGTCATGTACATACTTCACATGTCAAAACAAACCTACCAAAAGCCTATGCAAGATGCATGCAGTGTTTCTGCTAACAGCTGGTAACTACAGCTCCCAAAATGCGTGGTAAACCAGGAGTAAGCGTCATTCGTAAAGCGAAACACCCAAAATGCCCCGCGTAAACCAGGAAGTAAACGTCACATTCGTTAAAAGCTGGTCCGCGATTCATACTTCTACAGACATTCATAAAGCAAAAGAAAGTAAACACGAACGAACGGACCCGTATGGTGCGGCAATGTCACAAGACTAAACGACAGCTTCATCCCACAACCTCACAACCTCACCACCTCGTTAACGTACAACTCTGGAGCATAGCGTTATCTACACCAGTTAACCAACCTGCTTAGCCTACCGAAGCATAGCGTTGTCTTTAACCTGCAACAAACGTAAATACAGTACAACATAGCATGGCAACAGATTAAGCATACATCATAAACACAGCCAAAAAAGCATTTGTAATTAAGAGAGAGCTTACCAAGTGGCTGCACACCGGGTTGACAGTCATCACCAACTGAATGAATCTCATGCTTTCTTTTCACGGAGTAATCACCGGTCACCTGTAGCCTACTCACAGCACACTCCTCTTAAAGAGGCACTGCGCTATTTGGGCTGCTACACCACAAACGTTCTTCCATAAGTGTCACTAGCTCTGGTTTAAGGTAAACAAGAAATAACAAAATTTCAGAAATGAAAAACTCCACAGAAAACACAACACCTCCCACTTAAGATCCTGATCTTATGATCCAAGAAACTTACCAACTTCACTCAAAGGACCCCTCTTAGTGACATTTTACCTTTCCCACACAAAACTTTATTTATTTATTTTTTCCTTCACAATGACTATGTGTAAGTGTCCAATGAAAGCACAACCAATGGAGGAGCAGCTTAGTCCAATGTCCAAGTCAATCACATCCCTTTGGCATCTCTTATGAGCATCGCTCCTCGTTGCTTGGCAGGTGAGGCTAGGACGATGGGGTCATAGAACCCTGCGATCTGACTCAGCAGCATGCGTCGGGTGAGAGGGTCGGGGGTGCTGCCTCTGATCTCATTTTCTCTCAGATCCAGACCAGTCCTCATCTTTCCTCGCCTCCTTGAGAAGCTTTATTCTCCTCGTCCCGCATCTGGTTGGGGAGTATCAGGGTCTTGGGCTCTGTTGATCTGACGTTGCTTGGGTCAGTGAGTTTTTCAATCCTCCCACTCTGGCCTGTCAGAACCCAGGGCTTGAGGGAGAAGCCACCTGCTTTTAGGATCTCTTCAACTCCTTTAGTCAACCTGAACAGAGTTTGGAGATCGTCATGCGACGTCAAGATGTCGTCCACATAGCAGTCCTCTGTCAGGATCCGGCGCTCTTCAGCCATTGATGCGAACTGGGGTAGATTTGCCGTCTCTCTCATGGCAACCTGAGCGATGCATCCAGCAGGCTTGTCGCCGATGTTGACCCTGACGACGGCAAACACACCGATTTCATCTTCGGGTTCATCCCTCCAAAGGAAGTGATGGAGGTGGACCTCTTCATCCTTCAGCCACACTGAATTATACATTTTTTTAACATCGCCAAGAGCAGCATACAACCTGCTTCTGAATCTCAGCAGAACATCTTGGATTGGGTTGAGGACATCAGGGCCTTTGTGGAGGAGGTTGTTCAGGCTTAACCCTTTAAACTCCTGGCTACTGTTCCACACTATCCTCACTGGCCTTGAGCTAGAATGAGGATTTGGGGCAACCAGATGGCTGATGTACCAGATTGGGCCGTCCCAGCCCTTGATCTCTTCCTCCTTGAGCTCGATGGCTGCTCCTCTCGATACCATCTCGCGGGTCTGCTCTCCATATGCCGCTTTCCACAGAGAATCTCTTGCCAACCAAGCTTCCACTGCTCGGCGTTTATCTGGCAGAATCGCTGGGCTTACTTTCCATGGGTAGGCTGCATCCCAGTGTGGGGCGTCGCTGTGTTTATCCGCAAGCACATAAGAGAGGCAGTCTTTTATCTTTTCTAAGTCCCTTTCTTCTCCAAGGGTCATCTCTTTGCCTCCTGGAGGGCACTTGCTGCACTTACAGCTCCCGCATTTCGGGTCACACGCTGCTCCGATACTATCCCACTTGAACCACTCAAACACCTCTTTATTTGTGGTAGTGTTGCTACTGAGGGTCACTTCTTCCATCCTTGGTGGGTCCTCACTCAGGTCTTTGGTGTGCACAAGGACCTCCTTATACACTCTTGAGGATGTTCTCACAGACCTCGCAAAGTGAGTTTCAGACTGGTGCAGCGTTAGGTCAACCACCTCGAAGAGATCAGGGTGAGTACCGCCAACAGTTTTGCCTAATGGGCCGTCCCAGAGGACTAGATCTCCCTCCAACTTGAACGGCTGTGGAACTAGGTGACCTTCCCTGTGGCTGGTCAGAAGATCGATGTTCTCAGGGTGGACCAGCTCTTCTGCAGCGACATCAGGAAAGATCTTTTGCAGTTGTTGCGGAGTGACAGGCTGACTTATCTCCGCAATACTCTCCAGGCCATAGCAGAGCAATTTGTGTTCCATTACCGCCCCCTTGGTGGTCTTTACTCTTAGTCGCAGGGAATACCTCTTGGTTAAGACTGCCGTTCTCATCCCTCCTATTCAATGGACAATTAACTTGATGTGCTCCCCAATCAGTCCAAGGCGCTGGGCAGCGTTATTTGTTATACAGTTGGTGTCAGAGGCAAGGTCAATCAGAGTGCCTATCAGCTGGCCTGAGTTAGTTGTCACTTCCAGTAACATCATTATAACTGGGTACTCTCTCAGTCCACCTCCAGCAGTGCAGATCGTGGTTGAGGCTTTGTTGGAAAATGCCTTCCTGAATTCTGCTCTTAGTTCCGGAGTGACTTTCGCCAGGAGCTCTTCTTGCTTGCTGGTCAGCCCGAGGCCTTTTCTCTCCACCCTTTTGGTACCTTGCTCCTCGCTGCCAGCGTCTCTCTCTTGAGCGATGAACTTGGGGCAGAGCAGGTAGTGGTGAGTCTCTTCTTTGCGGCAGTACATTTTACTGCAGAGGAACTTTGGGTTGCAACGGCCATCCTTTAGATGGAAGCACAGGCAGCGATTGCACATCCCGTGGGTCTTTAGGTGGGCCTTTCTCCTCTGGAGATTCATCTCCCTGAAGGCTTTGCAGGCAAACAGCCTGCCAGCGTGTGTCTCATCAGCACAGGCAGTGCACAAGCCCAAGTGTGGCTTCAACTGAGACCCTCTTCGGCCTGAGGTAACTTTGGAGAATGCTTTCTTGACTCCTCTTTCTGGCTTGTCTGCCGGGCCTTTCACTGAGGAGAAGCCTCCCTCTCTAGGGCTTGCCTCCAGCTGATCCAGCTCTTCCAGGATTGCCTCCTGCTTCTTCAGGAAGCGCAGTAAGCAGTCGAAGTGATCATGTGGAGCAAACCCATTCACAGGCTCAGTCTTGTGCGCAATCCATTTCTCCTTCAGAGAGCTTGGTAGCTTGCTTTCAAGGGACTGTGCTACCCAACGGTTCCTTATAACCTCCTCTTCACCCAGGATCACAAGGTTACTAAGGGCCCGCTCCACTGCTTGGATCAGCTCAATGGCTCTCCTAGGGTTGTCTCCTTTTACGGGGGGTAGGCCCTGGACCTCGTCGGATATCTTCAGGGCTATTTTCGCCTTGTTCCCTAAGCGGTTGTCAAGGCGCCTGAACATTTCATCCGCCGATGCACAGCTGGACAGGACCAAGTCTTTCTTCACCCTGTCGCTGAGACTTGCCAGGAGGTGGAACCTTGTAACACCAGCCGTCCTCTGTGGGTTTCCCAACTGTTCCAACTCTTCCCACTCAGCCTTCCACCAACAGTAGTCAGTCATGTCTCCCAAGAACGTGGGCAGGCGTGTTCTTTCAAGACTGATCTGTGGTCTGAAGCCGTACGCCCCGGGATGCTGGCTAGGGATGCTTTGTGTTGGTACATATGGATGCGCAGGTTCTCCGGTACTCGATACAGGTGTTACACTGGGGATTAGATTTTGCATGCCAGCTCTAGTGGGCCCCTCACCAGACTCGCTATGCCTTTCATCAGTGCCTGCTTCTTCAACCTCCTCTCCCCCGTCATCCTCCTCTGTCCGCTTCATGCAGTCTATTGACCAGTTTGTATAGCTGCTGCTTGTACACTGTTGTTTTGGCTCCAGAGACAAGAGCTTCCCATTCAAGCATATTCTGCTCAAGCATTTTGATTCTCTCCACCAAGCCCTCTCTCAGGACTTCAAAGTCTTCCTCCGGCAACTCCTTCACATCAGTGCTCTCCACTTCAGTACATTTCTCCTCTGCACCGTCGGCGTACAACTTCAGGTCAACATAGGCGAATTTGGACCATAACGTCTCCTTAGCGAGCCGGAGCGTTTCTGTATAGGTGGCGAGGCACGTCGCCATTTTCTCCTCTACACGAGCTGTTTCTTTTGCTGCTTCTTCTTCCTCGCTTTCCTCTTCTCTTAGAGCATCAACATATTCGAGTCCAGTATCGTTCACCTTGCCAAAGTCCACACCAAGTGCTCTGATCTCGTCGATAAGTACCCTTTTTTCTAGGAGGTCTAACGTGAGAGACAGTTTTTTGGCTTTTTTTTTTTCTTGCGGAAAGAGCTTTGTGCTGTTGAGCGCTTTCCTTTTAGGGCCACTAATGCTGCCGAATCCATCTTCCTTCTCCTGCTCCGACCAAGGCGCTGTTACACAGAGGGGTCTATTCGGCATATTCCTCTTCCCATGGTGCACCTTCACTGGTCAATGCTGACAGGGAATTGACAGGCTTAGCTTGATGGCTCGAAACGTTGGTTTATTATTGTTCCGTGTTCTCCCCACGGAAAGGGCAACCCAGCGTACAAAAAGGAGATTACTCGGTATTCCACATTTGTTTGTTTAATGTCCTTTTGTTCACAAAAGGGAAACCAGGTAATAAACCTGAAATAATAAGAAAACGCAATATTTCAATTTTCATGTGCATAATACAAAAAGCTCCCCAGTTCTTTGCTTCAATAACAATAAGCAACATTAAATGAATAACAATCAAATACAAATCAATCAAATACAAATCAATCAACATCAATCAAATACAACTATATAATAAATTATTATTATTATTATTATCATCATCATCATCATCATCATCACTACTCTCATCATCATACCACAATAACAATAATACAATCAGTCATGTACACGCTTCACATGTCAAAACAAACCTACCAAAAGCCCATGCAAGATGCATGCAGTGTTTCTGCTAACAGCTGGTAACTACAGCTCCCAAAATGCCCCGCGGTAAACCAGGAAGTAAACGTCACATTCGTTAAACGCCGGTCCACGATTCATACTTCTACAGACATTCATAAAGCAAAAGAAAGTAAACACGAACGAACGGAATCGTATGGTGCGGCAATGTCACAAGACTAAACGACAGCTTCATCCCACAACCTCACAACCTCACCACCTCGTTAACGTACAACTCTGGAGCATAGCGTTATCTACACCAGTTAACCAACCTGCTTAGCCTACCGAAGCATAGCGTTGTCTTTAACCTGCAACAAACGTAAATACAGTACAACATAGCATGGCAACAGATGAAGCGTACATCATAAACACAGCCAAAAAAGCATTTGTAATTAAGAGAGAGCTTACCAAGTGGCTGCACACCGGGTTGACAGTCATCACCAACTGAATGAATCTCGTGCTTTCTTTTCACGGAGTAATCACCGGTCACCTGTAGCCTACTCACAGCACACTCCTCTTAAAGAGGCACTGCGCTATTTGGGCTGCTACACCACAATCGTTCTTCCGTAAGTGTCACTAGCTCTGGTTTAAGGTAAACATTGATTAAGCATGTAAATAAGAAATAACTAAATTTCAGAAATGAAAAACTCCACAGAAAACACAACAATCATAGTGTGAAATCCAGTTGAACTGATGCTGTTAGGTGAACGGGGCTCAGCAGAGAGGTGGAGAGAGACCACGTCTCTGCAGCTTATTCAGGGAGTCAGGTCAACGCTGCTAAAGACCTCCGAACTTAGAGTTTCATGTGTAGGCTCCTCCCATATGGCTTGCATCAGGTGGTAACAGGAACTGTACCAAAACACGGAAAAAAGGACTTAACGCAACATACGATAGTTTGTATTTTGACAGGATATGAAATTGTTGCAATTTAATACTGCTAGACGGCAGCCTAACTTGCCGCAAAAGACAGACAACAGTCGGAGCTCCGCAGACGGAGAGCTCTGCGTCCATCAGCAGAGGTTTTTCGCTGCCCCCCCGGTCCCCAGAGCAGCATGGTCACCTGGAGAGTCTGGTACAGTCTGACTCTGCAAACGGAGATAGGCTACCATTATGCTATACAGCGGAGAGTTCAGATCCAGTCAAATCAGAGCCAGCCGCATACAGTAGTGACTGTGGATGAGAGGGGGGGTGGCTGCTGACAATCAGACGTTTTGGAGCTCGTGATATTTCTTTGGTGCTGGATAAAACCTCTTTGGGGGGCGCCAAAACCATCTCTATGTAGTAAAACCCTGAATAATACAGATAATAACTTCATAATACTAACTATTAAACTCCAGATGGACTCCAGCCGTCTTCTCTGAGGGGGGAAGATCGATGTGGGAAAAATCAACTTCTTCTTCTGTGTGTTAATTAGTGGATCACAAACCAAGTTTAATGCTCAAACCACCACCTCCATTACTGTATTGGAGGGTGTAGAATAATTAATGGAATTAATTAATCTGCACTGAGGAGTATTCACAGTCGGGTCTGTTGTGTTTGTGAGAGAGAGAGAGAGAGAGAGAGAGAGAGAGAGAGAGAGAGAGAGAAAGGAAGAGAGGAGAGAGAGGGAGAAAAAAAGAGAGAGGGGAGAGAGAGAAAGAGAGAGAGAGGGGGAGGGGGAGGGAGAGAGAGAGAGGAGAGAATGGACAGAGGGAGGTAGGGAGAGAGAGTGAAGGAGGGTGAGAGGGATGGATAAAGAGAGAGAGAGAAGGAGAGAGAGGGGGAGAGAGAGAGAGAGAGAAGGAGGGAGAGGGAGGGAGAGGGAGAGAGAAGGAGAGAGAAAGAGGGTGAAGGAGAGAGAGAGGGAGAGGGAAGGAGAGAGAAGGAGAGATACATTAGCCTAGCAGCTAGCTCATAGCTTAATCCCATTAACCACCATACTGTTGTGATACGTTACTTCTTCACCACGGTATGAAAACTACATACAGTCACAGCCCTATTTATCTCTTCTGTTGTCTTCTTCTCTCATCAGATGGAGGCGGTGGTAACAGACTGATCAGGAGGAGGATGTTGGAGGACCAGCTGAGTCCTGATGGTCCCGAGAGCTTGAAGCAGCAGCAGCACCTCTAACTGGGCCATGTTACTGGGAGGTAGAGTGGAGAGACTGACTGAGGCTCTGCACGCTTCCACATTAGCAACGGTACATGAGGCAGAAGATGTCGGTGAAGTTGATTGCCGACATTATCCTCTCTGGGTCAGTGGGGGGCTCTGTCTCCATCAGAATCAGCTGACTCAGCATACGTCAGACTACAGAGTGGAGCCAAGTGTAGAAAGCATATGTTTGCTAACATTTCACATTTTACCATCAATGGTAAACTTGACTGTCGTCGCTGCAGGACAGTCAGCTGTTAGTCTGATAAACTTAACTGCCCCCGCTGAAACAACGTTACCTCACAGAGACCTTTACCCCCCACAGTAACACTCTTCTAAATTAACCGTTCACATTTAAACCGTTGTGATTTTTTTTTTTTTTTTCTTTTTACCAACACATTTTTCCCACACACACACACACACACACACACACTCTCTCTCACACACGTGCATCACACACACACACACACACACACACCTACACTCATCTCACACACACGCACACACACACACACACCACACACAAACACACAACTGTCTCTCACACGTACACAACACAGAAACACACACACACACACACTCACACAGAAACACACAACAAATACACACACACAGACACACACACACACCCACTCACACACACACACACACACACACACACACACACACACACACACACACACACACACACACACCAATAGCACACACACACTCCACACGCCACACACACACACAGCACACAATCCTCACACAACAATGCACACACACACACACACACACACACACACACACACACACACACACACACACACACACACACACACACACACACACACACACACACACACACATACACACACTCACACACAAACACACACACACACACACAGACACACAGAGACAGAGAAGCTCTCAGTGAATGAAAAAGAACTGATATGAATGTAATCAAATTAATAAATCAGTTTGTTGTTTGGACAAATCATTGTGTATTTACCATTAATACAATCTTATGAAAAAGTGTTTTATATTTCCAGGCCAGTGATGTGGATTATTTAGATATCTTTTTGTCCCGTTGACCACTGGGCTCCTCCAGCTGGACATGATTGATTGAGATCTTGTGGAGCCAGAGTGACTCAGCAGATTAGGACAGCAGAAGTGTAGATGTCCAGTCATTTAAACTGGCCCTCAGCTTCTCTTCCCTGTTAAGTGGGCCCATCTCTGGATCTCTTTGGGTTGGTCTCCACGCTGTTGGAATGATGAACTGCTGTTAAAGTTGATCAGATTCTGGAACTTGAAGGTTGATGTCAGAACTCAGAAGTCTGACAGGAAGTTTAATTCTCATTCTCATCAAAGTGCTGGATTATATTTTTGTATATTTGTTCTTTTCTTCTGTATGTTTACCTTCTTATTTCATATGAATCATTACATCCTGTATCACTGTAATAAAAGTCTGAAAATGGGGATCAACCCAACATCACTTCTCTTAATTGCCACATCCTTCAAATCAAGAGAAGTAGGTCTAAAGAAACTGTTGGCTTTGGGCCCCCTAGATGTCAGAGCTGCCATTAAATGTGGAAAGTCCAGTTCAGACCAGAGACCAGTGGGAGACTTTAGTCTCCTTGTTAGTCTCCGGTCTGCAGCGCTCTGAAAGCTGCCAGTTTCAACCAATCAGACGAGACCAGATGCTGTATCATCTCCATAGAAACCACTCTCTGGAGAGAGAGAGAGAGAGAGAGAGAGAGAGAGAGAGAGAGAGAGAGAGAGAGAGAGAGAGAGAGAGAGAGAAGGGGAGCTTCTGCTCTAACTTGGGGCTTTTTTGTAGCTGGATATAATTTGTAGCATATTAAAATATGAATGAGGAGAGAGATAGTGAGATTATTTGTAGCGTATTAAAATATGAATGAGGAGAGTGATAGTGAGATTATTTGTAGCGTATAAAATAATAATGAGGAAGGAGTGATAGTGAGATTATTTGTAGCGTATTAAAATATGAATGAGGAGAGGATAGTGAGATTATTTGTAGCGTATTAAAATATAGAATGAGGAGAGTGATAGTGAGATTATTTGTAGCGTATAAAATATGAAATAGGAGAGTGATAGTGAGATTAAAAAGAGATTATTTGTAGCGTATTAAAAATATGAATGAGGAGAGTGATAGTGAGATTATTTGTAGCATATTAAAATATGAATGAGGAGAGTGATAGTGAGATTATTTGTAGCATATTAAAATATGAATGAGGAGAGTGATAGTGAGATTATTTGCTACAGCTGCTTTTCTAGTAGAGATGAAACGGAGAAAACTATGTTTTATTTCTCTGATTCTAACGCTGCTCAGTATGAATATGAACTTGTGAAATTATTGAATTATTTGCAGTATTAGAACTGTGTGTCTGACATCTGGACAACATGTTGAGCTCGTGTTTAGAATTCTCTTCAAATGAAAACCATGAAGTTTATAAAGTAGCGGTTAGCCCTACTGCTACGTGTTGTAGTAAACCAGTGTTTCTCAACGGGGCGCGTTCAGAAGATGATGGGGGCGTTGGAAGCAATATTTTGGGAAGGGGTTGGAGGTGCCCTTTGGGGGCGTTTGTTAGAAAGCGAGTTTAAACCAAAGATTCCCAATAACAATCCATGTTTCCACTTTAAACTCCTAAAAACCAGAGGTCTGCTCCATTAAAAGCTGCCAGTTTACAGCACTGGGACTGGACCAGACGCTGGATCACAACTCTTCTTCTTCGTTTGGAGCAGCTCCGCTGCCTTCAGGGAACGGGACCCAGAGCATCATCTTAAATGAGCTCTGTACTAGATGAAGTTGCGTTCAGATTAAAAAGAAGCACCGCGCGCGACGTCCTGTTGTATCCTTTAACCCCCAAATGTAGCACAAGTAGACTTTATATTTCACAGGAACAGTTTTTCGTCAGATCATTTATAGAACCCAACGTTTCCTACTGCACCTGAAGGCAGCTTCATTTCACGGAGTAAGAGAAAGAAAGGGGACGTGCGAGAGATATCGACTGTTCTTTGTTGTTTGGCAAACATTTAGCTGTTCCATAAACTCCCGGCCAGTTCACAGCTTGTGTTTGGTGTTTTTAAATCTTTCTTATGGAAGCGATAGAGAGATTGATTTTATTGAAGCATGCTTTTACTTTGGGATTTGCTGTGTTTTTAGTATTTGTTGTGTTTTTATTTAATTATTGCATGTTTTGTTTTGATCTTATGCTATTGCATGCTTTTATTCTGAAATGTTTTGAGTGTGTTTTAAACATTGGTTTGTGGCGCGGAGGACACAGAGAGCACGAATGACGGAGGACGCAGAGCACAACAGACGCAACGGAGCAGAAGGAGACCCAGAGACCAGAACCCTGGTCTGGAGGAACCTGAGAGTCCACCGAGGAAAACTCAAACCCCCAACGCTAGCGGCAACAGTGGGAGAAGGTCAAACTTCTCCCTTTGGCCTAAGCTCTCGGTGTGTGTTGCAGTGTGTGGTGTGTAGTGTCCAAAGCTGTGGCCCTTTTAAAGGACGCTTTGCCTGGCCTAGAGTTCTCCTTCACAGGCTATGCCCGAGGAGGGGAGCCAAGCTGACGAAGCTGGTCGCCAACGGAGACCTGTGGACTGTCTACCTGAACCTCCCGTTCTGCTGCACTATTTGAGCTTGGTTTGAGTTGGTTGGGCTGTTGCTTTGAACTTCTTTAAGGAGGAATTTGAATTGTTTTATTCTGTTTTAAATCAATCTGTTCTCCTTCAACTGGTCTTTTCCTCACTGTTTTAAACACCACTGGTTTTACTGCTCCCCCGATATAAAGGACCTGTGTTCATCTTTTATCCCAATTTGAGTCTTGTTAGTTTTTAAGAGGTCCTAGGCTCCCAAAACCTAGGTGGCGTTGTCGGCCCACGCCCACAATTTTAGTCCAGCACCCCTTTGTTCCATATACACATCTCCTTGGTCGAGCCATTTGTCAACACCACGAGCCAGGACATGATAAAGGTGGAAAACCTTATCATGGATAAAGGTTTGATTCTGTTACTTGACTGTGCTAGCCTTCCTGAGATGTCTCAGGAGGTTAATGGGGCCCGTAAGGCTAAACTGGACTGGTCTCAGGTCTCTGATGAAGATGTGTGTTCATACTGTAGAAGATCTCATGTACTTTGGAGCAATATATCTCTGCCTAAGGATGCAAACATAAGCTCTCATTGTGAGGACCTTTGTGCCATGTATGAACGTATTGTGGGATCTTTGTATGAGGTCAGTTAGGCCATTATTTATCACTGTATCACCTTTTCTTTTCCTTTTTGTAAGGCAACTACAAATAGGTCCGTTGAATGAAAGTGAATTTTGTGTATTTCTGCTGTAGTTTCGGTTTTCCACCTCTGATGTAGAGCAGCCACTTCCCTAAACTTTGTCCCATTCAGAGACCAGGGACCCAAACGTGGCTCTGAGTCTGTCAGGAGGTCTGACATCTACCGTATCAGCAGAGCAATCACCTCATTATTCTTGTAATATAGCCTATTATAACTTTATTTTTCTCAAAATATCACGACTCCTCCAAATCACAGACAAAACAGATGGGATGAATTGTATTTTGAATGTGCACAACATTTTGAACATGAGCAGAAATCTTGCTCAAACACATCTGAAATATTACAGTCCAGGGTTTTATTAACTCATTAAAATGAATTCATGTGAGTAATTGTTGAGGTGAGTAATTGTCATATGCACATTTAAGGAGGTTACTTCCCCAACAAAAGATGCAAAAGAGGGAAGAGTAAATGATGCCTAAAGGCTACATGTGTGCTGACTCAGATATCATTAGAAAAGTCCACCCAAAGGAGAAGAAATAGTTGAAAGCAATACAGAATGCCTGAGAGCATTATTGCAATATATTCCATTATGTTTCTATATTTGGATTGTAAAATATGTTCCCTTTACATAAAGATATTTCATACATTCATTCAGAAAAAGGTAGAAATAGGGGCATACAAATGAACCAGAATACAGAAAATGTGTTTAATGCTCATCATCATAGGTCACCACACACATCTGGAGGAAAGACCTCGGCCTTTGGGTTGCCAGGCCAGTTTTGATGAGGCCAAATGTTGGTGCTATTTAACATCTACAAACTGGACAGCTAAAATAAACAGGATGCACTGGCTATTAACATGCTGGGCAAGCCAATCCCCGTTTGGCATTGCATTCAGTTTAGTTAAATGGGGCAGGGCTAAGCCCCGAACCTCCTCAAGTCCTAGAAAGGCCCCTTACTTTGCTGTCTGCATCTTGTTGGACATTAAAAACTAATAGGGCGCCATCCAAAAGGGCTGCTATCTGTCTAGGTAGATGTGAACAGCTTATGACTTTGCCGGGAAAAAAGTTCAGTCAAAAGATTTTTTTTTCACTTTAATCCCTGTAGCAGGGTGAGATGTGTAGTGTGTGTGTGTGTGTGTATGTGTGTGTGGTGTGTGTTGTGTAGTGTGTGTACCACAGGTGAGAAGGTGTAGGAGAATTAGGATCTGGGAAGCTACAGTATTTTCACCAAAATGTAGTGTATAGCTGACGACAAAAAAGCCACCGTAGGGAATTTGAAACCATTTCCAGCGCTTGCTGGTACAAATAATGAGGTCGGCCATGTCTAAAGGTTAATCCTTTATTTTAGAAATGCATTTCAAAAAGACTGACTGTGAAAGATTAACAACGAACGAGACTAGACAAAAACATAAGTCGCACAGCGGAGGTTGAAATACTGTGGCTTTCCAGATCCTAATTCCCCTCCACCTTCTCACCTGGGATTCCCTTCTAGCCTCTGATTAGCACACAGGTGACGTAGCACAAAACCACACACACACACACACACACACACACACACACACACACACACACACACACAGAAGTTTAAAGGAGAGTGATTTTATTTCAGAGTAAATATTACATGTTAATTGATGAACTGATAACAGTGATGTTTATTCCCTTTGCTGAAGGTATCAGAGCTAAGGTGTGAAAAGTTATGTGTTGAATAAGTGATCTAAGATTTATCTAATTGCCACATGCAATTTACTTAAAAGCTCTTATATATATATATATATATATATATATATATATATATATATATATATATATATATATCTTGATATAAGTGGGTTAAGTACATTACGCTCAGTGATAGTGGTTACAGATAATTAAAAGGTGGCTAAAGGAACTCCAGACATTTAAAGTGTATATAGGTGAAGAAATGGTCCAACATGACTTAAAGTATTCATTATTGTAGATACATTAACTGATTTACAAACTCTGAAGGCACCACACAAAGTAAGATCCACAGGACTCGGTGGAATTGGATGTAGCCCCAGCGGTCATGCCATTCGGGGGTTCAGGTATTTTTTTTCAGTGAGTTCCACATTCCTGTGCCAGCTTGCTAGGTGTCCTGCAGCGACGACAGTCAAGTTTACCATTGATGGTAAAATGTGAAATGTTAGCAAACATATGCTTTCCACACTTGGCTCCACTCTGTAGTCTGACGTATGCTGAGTTAGCTGATTCTGATGGAGACAGAGCCCCCGTCACTGACCCAGAGAGGCTAATGTCGGCCAATCAACCTCCCGCGACATCCTTCTTTCATGGCTACGCGATGCTAATGTGGAAGCGTGCAGAGCCTCAGTCAGTCTCTCCACTCTACCTCCCAGTAACATGGCCCAGTTAGGGGCCCCCCCCTCCTTCCTTAGAGGTGCTGCTCTGCTGGTCGCGCTCCGGACCATCAGGACTCAGCTGGTCCTCAAACATCCTCCCCTGACACTCTGTTACAACCTCCATCTGATGAGAGAAGAAGACAACAGAAAAAATAAAATAGGGCTGTGACTGGATGTAGTTTTCATACCGTGGGGAAAAAAAGAGTCACAACAGTTGTGGTAGCACGGGATTAAGTTTATTAGCCTTCGCTAATGTATCTCTCCTTCTCTCTCTCTCTCTCTCTCTCTCTCCTTATATCTCCCTCTCTCTCCTTCTCCCTCTCCCTATCCCTCCCTGTCCCTTCTTCTCTCTCTACTCTCTCTTTCCTTCTCTCTCCTCTCTCTCTCTCCTTCTCTCTCTCGCCTCTCTCTCTCTCTCTGAGTTGAGAGCGTGTGTGAGTGAGCTGCAGCGATTTGTAGATTTTTCTTACTTTTCTTTTTTCTTTTTTTGATATTTTAATTTAGTATTGTTTAGTTTAACGGTGTAGGTCACTTTATCTTTAATTTGTAGTACGTTTTGGTGGTTAGTTTAGTTTTATTTGGGGGTGGTTTTGACTCTTGCCGACACCTGTCGGTGTGTGCGGCCACCATGGTGAATGGAGAGGGGTTCTCTCGCAGCGTGGAGGACATTAGTTTAGCTGTGGGGGAGAAGGTCGGGCACGGTAATATTATGTCGGCCGCTCGGATGAACGGCGCCGTGGTCATCTTCCTGGACCGGGAGGACAAGGTGAACCAAGTTATCGAGGCGGGCATCACCGTGTGTGAAATGTTTGTTCAGGTACTACCGCTCACTCAACCGGCCACTAAGGTGGTCCTGTCCAACGTCCCACCGTTCATCTCTGATGGCTTCCTCAGCAGAGAGTTGTCCAGACATGGGAAGATAGTCTCCCCCGTTAGAAAGATCCTGTCTGGATGTAAGTCTCCGTTGCTGAAGCACGTGGTGTCTCACCGTAGACAGCTGTATATGATACTGAACCATCGGGACGAGGAGTTAAACCTCCGGTTCCATGGTAAAGTAGATGATTATGAGTACGTGATTTTTGCAACGTCATCAGGGATGAAATTTTTGGTTGTGGAGAGGTGGGACACACGGTGAGGGCCTGCCCGAGACGAGGTGATCCGAACCCTCCCGGTCCGGGAGAGGAGGCTGGTGCCGGGGCTGGGCCGCCCCCCACTCCCCCGGGGGTACCGGGGGTACCGGGGGGGCTGCTGCCTCGAGGACGGCTGCTCCGCGTGCTGCACAGCGGCGTGGCGATGCCTTGTCCGACCAGACGCACGGGGTGAGTAATGTAAATACACCGGGTGTTTGTGTGAATGAGTTAGGAGGGAAGGGGGGGGTAAGGATGGAAGTGGTATGGAGAGACAGGGTGAAGTGTGTGGGCAGGGTGAGGGTGTGTGTAGGGAGCAGACAGGTGAGGGTGTGTGTAGGGGCAGGGGGTTGTAGGGCAGGTGGGGGGAGGGTGTGTTGGCAAGAGGCAGGGTGGAGGAGTGAGGGACAGACAGGTGAGGGTGTGTAGGAACGGATGGGCAGGTTGAGACAGGTGTGTGTGGGAACAGACAGGTGAGGGTGTGTGTAGGGAACGAAGGAAGCGGAGGGGTGTGTAGGGAGAAGATAGGTGGATTAGGGAACAGACAGGTGAGGTGTGTGTAGGGGACACAGGTGAGGGTATGTGTAGGGAACGGAAGGGTGAGGGTGGAACGGAACAGGTGAGTGGTGTGGAACAGAGAATGGAATGGAATGGATAGTGATGGGGTAAGCGAAGTAGAGAGTTGAATAGAGGGTGGTTGTGTTGAGTAAAAGTGGCAAAGTTAAAAAAATTGTCTGCAAGGAAAAGAAAAGAAAAGGACAGGATTAGGGGTTCTCAGGCCAAAAAAGTGGCAGTGAGAGAGGAGGAAGAGGAGGAGGAGGAGGAGGAGGAAGAAGAGGTGGAGGAGGAAGAGAAAGAGGAGTTAGAAATGGAGGAAGATGAGAAGGAAGAGGACTGTACTGTACTCAGCCTCTGACTGACTCCCAGGTCTCTGTTGGGTCGGTACAGGGAGAACTGTATCAGGTACAACTAATACGTCAGTTCCTCCAGAAAACAAAAAATAGCAAAAACATAAACCTTGAAGACTATTTTGAGAATAAAAGTGTTTTATTAATTTCAATACGAGCTCAGATGCATCTTAGAGGTGAGGGAGGCTTCACTCTACCGGAGTTTTTCCGATTAAAGAAACTGGTTCTGAGGATCAAACTAGAGCTTTTAAATGATGGAGACAGTGAGAGAATCTAGGTCCGTCCGTTTGTTGTTGGTCTTCATTTTTGTGTCATTTTTTTTTGTGCGTCTCTTCTCACATCTGACCTGATGAGTAATTTTAAAATCTCCACTCTTAATATAAACGGTGTCAGAGATGTGAAGAAGAGGGCTTACCTTTTTGAGTTTTTAAAGCTTAAAGGAGTTAATATTGCAATGTTGCAGGAAACGCACAGCGACACTTTAAATGAGACAGACTGGAGGAGGGAATGGGATGGGGGTTAAGTCATCTTAGCAGCATCAGCGGAGGGTAGCAATCCTATTTGCAAGAAACTTTCTACCAAAGTCTCATACCGTAGACCGAAAGAATAAAGGGGCCGACTCTTAGTAGTCAGAGCCCAGTATGAAGTTTTTAATCTGGTTTTTATAAATGTATACGCTCCAAACTCAGGACCTGATAGAGTTCTTTTTTTAGATGAGCTCAGTACGGTTTTAAGTGAGTGTGAACCAGAGGAGTTTTTATTTTTGGAGGGAGATTTTAACTGTACACATGATGATGTTTTAGATCGGAACCATAACGAACCACATGCTGCTTCTAAACGAGCTATGCAGCGGCTGATGGAGACACATAGGGCTAGATTTATCAAGCTGTTTGCGCCTGTTTCCAGGCGCTAATTGCTCGCAAAGACGGACGTAACCGATGCGGGCTATTTACAAACAGGGCGCACTTGGGTAAAATCACAGATTGTTGCCACATGAGCGAGAAGAGACAAGTTGCGCTTTCAATATGCGTTCGTGGGACGTCGGGGAAAGTGGGAGTTCCACCCAAAAGGTGGGAGGATAAGCGCAAAGTGCCCCTAATTATATATTCCGTGGTATTTACAAAGACTGTCAGTAAGAGCGCCTCTATTCTGCTAGGGGGAAATTCTCCGCCTCTTAAAAGCCAGTCTAAACCAGCCGCAGTCGAAGTTTCCTCCCGTGAACCTTTATGCCGCTGGTGAAATGGCAACAGTAATTTGAGCAAGACGAAGACATAGGCGAGGCTGAAAATATTTTTAACACAAGAATCACACTTTGTCAGTGAACACAACATCATTTAGCGTTACAGATGAAGCAGCCATGCAATATTAGAGTTACTGGAAGAAATCAAAGATGAAATTGCATCTCCCACTCAGCGTTCACATCCCATTCCACCAGTTGTTAAACTCCTCGCTACATTACAAATATTGGCATCAGGATCATTTCAAACAGTCCTAGCATCAGCAGTGGGAATATGGCAGTCTGCACTCAGCCATATCATAGCACAAGTACTGCTTTGCTACAGCGCAATTTACGGTATAGTGGGCGGAGAAAGACGCTGATTGCCTGATGGGTGTCAGGGTTGATAAATACTACGCAAAATGTGGAAGCATAGCGTGCGCTATTACCGAACTCGCATAAACAGACGCAGCGCAAACTGCGCTAGTGTTAGTAAATTAGGCCCATAGTCTCTCAGACGTCTGGAGAGACCGCCATGCACTGCAGAGGCAGTACACATGGGTCCACAGCAGAGACAACCATTTAACTATGACTAGACTAGAGAGGTTTTATTGTTTTAAGCACCATTTTAATGTCTTTAAAGGGTGTACTATATTGCCTGTCAGTTTTTCTGATCATTCATATGTGTATTGTGATGTTTACATTGCCAATATTAAACCCAGATCAGCGTATTGGCATTTTAATACAGCTTTGCTTTTAGATGTTTTTATTTTTTTTTGGAAAGGTTTTAGGGACAGAAGGAGAGATTTTAGTTCACTGAGGCAGTGGTGGGACATTGGTAAGGTTGAAATCAGGCAGCTTTGTCAGCAGTACACTCTCAATGTTTCTCGAGACATTGCCAAGTCTATGAACGATCTGGAGATATCTATAGTGGACATGCAGAGTTCTGCAGAGTCCACAGGAAATCAAGGCTGTTTTGAAGACCTCAAGTCTAAAAAAGCCATCTTGGCAGACCTGCTGGGCATGAGAGCACAGGGGGCACTGATCCGGTCCCGTTTTCAGACTGCTGCTTTAATGGACTCTCCGTCTAAGTTCTTTTTTAGTTTGGAGAAGAAGAATGGACAAAGCAGGATGATTCATGCTCTGAGATCAGCAGGAGGACAGCAGTTAACATTAGCGTCACAGATCCGAGAGAGAGCTGTGGACTTCTACTCTGACCTCTACAGCACAGAGTAAGCAGAGGACGATGAGGCTTTCACCAGGTTCTGCAGAGAACTGCCCACTGTTTCTGGGGACGACAATGTGGAGAGAGAAAGCATGTAGGGGGGAAAGGCCCCTGGGATTGATGGTCTCCCTCCAGAGTTTTACAAAGCTTTCTGGGACATAATGAAAACGGACATTTTAGATGTTTTTAAGGAAAGTTTTGATGATGGTTGCTCCCTTCCGCAGAGTTGTGGGAGGGCTGTGCTGACCCTCCTCCCGAAGAAAGGGGACTTACAGGACATAAAAACTGGAGGCCAGTCTCTCTGCTGTGTGCAGATTACAAGATGCTGTCCAAAGTCCTGGCATCCAGGCTGAAGCTGGTGTTGTACCGGGTCATTCACAAGACCCAAACATACTGTGTGCCCGGCAGGTCCATTGTTGACAATGTGTCACTAATTCGGGATATTTTATTTTGACTTTGATATAGGTCTCTGGTTCATTGGGTGTAGATACTGGTCTGGTTTCTTTGGACCAGGAAAAGGCGTTTGACCGGGTTGAGCACCGTTACCTGTGGAAAGTTCTGGAGAGGTTCGGCCTCAGCCCTGGTTTCATCGCCAAGATAAAGGTAATGTACGAGAACATTGAGAGTGTGCTGAAGATTAATGGTGGTTTGTGTAAACCCTTTAAGGTAAACCGGGGGATAAGACAGGGCGGGTAAAGTACCGGGGGGTTTATCTGGGAGACCAGAGAACTACTGATAGGAACTGGGAAGGAGTCATTGAAAAGGTGGAGGGGACGTTGGGAAAATGGAGGTGGTTGCTTCCCCATATGTCTTACAGAGGAAGGGTGCTAATCATAAATAACTTGGTGGCATCCAGCCTCTGGCACAAGTTAAAATGTATGGAGCCCCCTGCTGGTCTTTTAAAAACCATACAGTCAATCATTTTAAAGTTTTTTTGGGACATGATGCATTGGGTTCCCAAGTGTGTTTTATATCTGCCAAAAGAGGAAGGAGGGCAGGGTTTGGTGGACTTGGAGAGCCGGACTGCTGCTTTTAGATTACAGTTTATACAGAGGTTTTTATATGAAAATGATGATGTCATCTGGAGGCCAGTAGCCAGCACCATTTTAAGGGGGGTTGCAGGTCTGGGTCTTGATGCTTCTTTGTTTTTAGTAGACTGTGGTTTTATCTCGTTGTGTAAATTGCCTTCTTTTTACCAAGGACTTTTTAAAGCATGGACACGTTTTAAATGGACCAGACTAGAACCTGCAGCATCTCTGTTCTGGCTCCTGGAGGAGCCTCTGGTGTGGGGGGCCCGGCTGGATCTCAAGGATGGAAGCAGACCTGGACTCACGGAGAGGCTGATGAGGGCTGGAGTGACCACGTTGAAGGGAATCGTGGAGGCTGCGGGTCCTGGGTTCCTGAACACCGAGACAGTGGCCTCTCTGCTGGGCCTGAGGTCGGCCCGCCACACCAGAACCATTCTCAACGAGTGGATTAACAGACTGGACAAAGGAGAGACAGTGATGCTGCGGGACTATTTTAATGGGACAGAAATTCCTGTTTCCGGAGACCCCTTTCCAGACATTGGTTTTTTAATTAACAACACTGACTCACTAGCACAACATACGCAACGTGGTGCTGATTTCCATATGCAGACCGGGAAAGGTCTGTATAGGAACTGTGTTCTGGCCATGCACAATAAGACGCTGAGTGAGAGGAAGGACATGGTGTGGAAGGACAGACTGCTGAAAGACAGGAAACCAGTGTGGAGAGTATTGTACAAGCCTCCCCTGAACAAGAGGTCTGGAGACCTGCAGTGGAGGATCCTCCACGGGGCTCTGGCCGTGAATGTGTTTCTGTCTAAGATTAATCCCATCATGTCCTCCACGTGTCCATTCTGTCTCCACCCTGAGACCATCATCCACTGCTATCTGGACTGTTACAGGCTGAAACCTCTAACATTTTAAAAACTGTGTTTTTAGATTGTGGAGAGGTTTTTAGTGAGACTGCTTTTATTTATTTATTTTTTGGGTCAGGCAAAACTGTCAATTTATAAAAGTCGGAAAAACCAGATAGAGAACGTGTGTGGACTAGAGCTGACAAAGCTGTACGTGGCTCTGGTGAAGGCCAGAGTGAGAGTGGACTTCAGGTTCCACTCTCTGATGAAAGACATACAGCAGTTCTTAGACCAGTGGTGTTTCACCACGGCTCTGTGCTCTGTGAAGGACGATGAGGTCATCTTTCATTCTGTGTTTTTATTTATCAGTTTTATTATTTATTTATTATATGTGGTTTTAGTTTGTTTTTGTGCATCTAAAACGATATGATGTTCTGGTAGAGAAAGAAATGTCTTTCTGAAAATAAAGGTTTTGTAAAAATCAAAAAAAAAATCTCTCTCCTCTCACTCTCTCTCTCTTTCCTTCACTCTCTCTCCCTACCTCCCTCTATCCACTCTCCCCCCTCTCTCTCCCTCTCCCCCTCTCCCTTTCTCTTTATCCATCCCTCTCTTCCACTCTCTCTCTTCTTTTTTTTTTTTTTTTTTTTTTTTTTTTTTTTTTCTCTCTCTCTCTTTTTTTTTTTTTTTTTACAAACACAACTGACCCGACTGTGAATACTCCTCCGTGCAGATTAATTAATCCCATTAATTATTCTACACCCTCCAATACAGTAATGTAGGTGGTGGTTTGAGCCTTAAACTTGGTTTGTGATCCACTGCGAGAAACCTCTGCTGACGGATGCAGAGCTCTCCGTCTGCTGAAGCTCTGACTGCTGTCTGTCTGCGGGGCGGGCTGCTCTGCCGACTATCAGTATAACAATGAGACAGTTTCATATCTTGTCAAAATAAAAAGGTCTCCAGTGCTCGAAGTTAGCAGAGTCAGACTTCTTCACTTCTATATTTTACTCTTAGGGTGTTTTCACACATGGAAGTACGGACCAAGGTCCGGACCAAGGTTCATGTTTTTGTTACATTGTCTACATTTGATCCGGTAAGTTTTGGTTTCACACTGCAGTTATGCAAGCGCACTAAAGATCTCTACGGGACAAACCTACATCCTGCCGTCGTCACATCCGTGAGCTGCGTCTCCAGATTCTTAATAATAAATTTAATTAATATAGCGCTTTTCATAGACTCAAAGTCGCTTTACAGGGCAGGGTAACTTATAAAAACAGAACAAAACAAACAAAACAAAACAGGATTCAGGAACAGATGAAAAGGGAGGGGGGCGTGGGGCTAGGGATAGGCAGAGGTGAAGAGATGGGTCTTTTGGCGGGACTGGAAGATGGTGAGGGACTCCGAGGTGCGGATCTCTTGGGGGAGGGAGTTCCAGAGCCTGGGAGCTGCTCTGGAGAATGCTCTGTCCCCAAAATTGCGGAGTTTTGACTTTTGGATGGAGAGGAGACCAGCTGAGGTGGATCTGAGGGACCGTGAGGGTTGGTAGGGGGAGAGGAGGTCAGTGAGGTATGAGGGGGCCAGATGGTGGAGGGCTTTGTCGGTGAGGACCAGGATTTTGTAGGTGATCCGGTGGGAAATAGGAAGCCAGTGGAGTTGTTATAGGACTGGAGTGATGTGGTGCCAGGATTTGGAGCGGGTGATGAGGCGGGCGGCTGAGTTCTGGACCAGTTGGAGTCGGTTGATGTTGGTAGAGCTGATGCCGAGGAGAAGTGAGTTGCAGTAGTCCAGTCGGGAGGAGATGAAGGCGTGAATGAGTCTTTCAGCAGCGGGGGGTGTAAGAGAGGGTCTGATTTTGGCGATGTTGCGGAGGTGAAAGAAGGAGGTTTTAATGACTTGACGGATGTGAGGCTCAAGGGAGAGGGTAGAATCTAAGATAACGCCAAGGTTGTGGGCCTGGGGAGATGGGGAGACAATGGTGCCGTCGATGGTGAGAGTGGGGTTATTGGTTTTGCTGAGTGTGGATTTGGAGCCGATGAGGAGGAATTGTGTTTTGTCGCTGTTGAGTTTGAGGAAGTTGTGTTGCATCCAGGTTTTAATAGCTGACAGACAGGAGTTGATGTGGGAGAGAGGAGGATTGTGGGGGATTTGGTGGATGTAGATGACTGTAAGGATAGAGACTAGAACGGATTGTGAGACGGTCCCATCTGAACTTAAAAAAAAAAAAATCTTTATGGACTTTATTAGAGAAACTGAAACCTCCACTGTAATTTTAACATTCTACCTAACAAGTGAACTGATAGTTGTATTTTTACTATAAATTGGAATTAAATTTTTTCTCTATAAAAATTTTTTTAATAATAAATTAAAAAACCACCGAGCTCTCGTTCCTTAAAGGAGCTTACTACTGTTTTGAAACATGAGAGAGCCTGCCAGATCTTCTTGTATTTGGTCCGAAAGTCCGAACCATCTAAAAAATGCTTTCACACTATAAACAAACCGGACCATGGTTCAGTTTGGTCTGGACTGAGACCCCCTCTTTTTATCGGACCAAAATTTGGTCTTTTGATCCGGACCATGGTCCGGGGGAGATTTCACACCTGGAATTTTGGTTCAGATCAAACTAAAAAGTCCAAAAGCCCGGACCAAAGGAGGTATGTGTGAAAATGCCCTTAATTGTACCTGCAGATGTTCTTGCGTACCGCTACTTCTCGCATGTAGCCGGAACTCTACCACTGACAGAGAAAGCATGTGTGTCAGAGAGATTGACCCTAACGTTACATAAATTACATAAAAATATTACGAATCACGTAAAGACAAGCAGTCGGCCCAACCTATCAGAAGTTCGCTTAGCCATGGACGCTAGTTCGGAAAAGTAACAGATTTATCACTGCTGAAAACCTAGAAACTAAAAAGAAGTGTGTGGAGTTTGTAAGTGGTTATGATAGCCTGGCTTCAGAAAGGTCCTAAAAGAAGGCGGGTGCCAGAGCCAGTCACGTCAACAGAGGTCCAAGTCCAACCAGAACCATCAGGTACGGTTCATTAGCTTCAAACTACCGTTAACGTTGATGTGAGAGGAACAGCTAGCGGTAATGAGGAGTCTGAAGCTACCAACCTTAACGTTACCTTAGTCAATGACACTGACCCCAACAATAACGTGAGTAACCAAAACTCATGGATGGCCTGACTGTTGGTCAAGGGACATAATGATGTATTATTGCTCCACGAACAGCTGGCTCATTTTTAAAGATAATAAAATGGGCTGCAAAACATGTAGCAGCATCCCGTCACTTGCTGACCAGACAGAGAGGGGACTGAAGCTGTCACTCACTAACACACACACACACACACAACTTGTTTAAATAAATACATACATTTATGTTGTTAATAAATAAATAATAAATTGTTGTTGTACCAGCAATATCTCTGTAGAAGTCTCAAATGTAATAATGATTTGCCAATGCAAGAGAGTACCGGAAACTTTTCTTTCCCACTTCAAGCTCTGAACGTCTCGTATGTTGCGTTAAGTCCTTTTTTCCGTGTTTTAGTACAGTTGATGTTAACAGCTGACGCGAGCCATATGGGAGGAGCCTACACATGAAACTCTAAGTTTTGAGGTCTTTAGCAGCGTTGACCTGACGCCCTGAATAAGCTGCAGAGACGTGGTCTCTCTCCACCTCTCTGCTGAGCCCCGTTCACCTAACAGCATCAGTTCAACTGGATTTCACACTATGATGGTTACATTTACAATGAATCAGCGGTTCACATGCCTGCTGAACTGTAGGGACGGTCTGTTACACTACTGTAGGCCTACAGGCTATTCAACATCACTGACTATTTATTTATCAATATTTCAAAATAGAAAACATTACACTTGTTATGGTGCTAGTTATTTTATGTGTAAGAGACACAAAACAATCCCCACTAGGGTAATTGGGTAAGTTACAAACATTAGAACTGTGTTCATGTTGAACAAGTTAACAACATCCAGTATAAAGAGCAGCAGAGACTTCAGTCCTGTTCAGACACCAAGTGGAGTGGCTGTGTAGAGCAGCCTGCTTCCTTTCAGCTCTCATGTTAACGTGTTGGAGTGAAGCTCACAGACCTGCAGAGACTTTGGCCATCAAGTCTGTTGACTATGCAGATTTCACTGAAGTACACAGTGGAAATAAACTGCTGAGAGTCCTGAACGCATCATTACTGCAGAAACAGAGAGACCTTCACTGCTCACTTTAATGATGATTTACTGATGTTGGGTTCAGATAGAACAGTCTCTGATTGGCTGACTGTTCTCTCTCTCCTCTCACAGCTTCACTGACGAGGTTGGAGGTTTACAGAAAATACTGGATCTTTGCTTTGATACTAACTGGGTTTAGTTTGATACTGCTGAAACCAGCATGGACTGAATCCAACCCTCTACTGACCTCAGAGTCTCCAGTCTACAGTCTGGACTCTCCTTCAGATCACACAGCTGCTTCACGTCTGACTCCTTCAGGTTGTTCCTTGTCAGGTTCAGCTCTCTCAGACGGGTGGGGTTGGACTTCAGAGCTGAGACCAGAGCAGCACAGCTGATCTCTGACAAACCGCAGAACACCAATCTGAATAAAGAACAAATGAAGATAAAAATCTATTTATAATCCAATCAGATGTGTTGATGTTTTAAATTACTGATGTAAGTAAACATTACTATGTCCCAATAAATTATATTTCCCCTAAAATGACTAGAGAGATTTTGTAATTGTGGATCCTCATCATGTTAGCCAATAAAGGATCAATACTATATAATATCATTGATCAGTTGTGAAAACACTGAAATTAACAGAAACAAAAATATTTCTACTTCAGCAAGTAAACATTAGCAATTTAAAAGCATATGTGACGAATTACCAACAATTATAAACATTAATTTACTTAAACAACTAACTGGACATTTTCTACAGTTTCTTTAACAAACAAGTCTCTTTAGACTGTAGACTAGATATACTAAAAGAAACTAAAATATGAAGAAAAAGAACATTTATAACTTGGATGTAAGTTATGTACATATTAGATCTGTTACTATTTTAACATATTAGAATAGTAACAGAGAGTCAGTGAAATTTATTTAACTAACTGGACATTTTCTACAGTTTCTTTAACAAACACAAACAAACATATGTCTATCTGTGTGTGTGTGTGTGTGCATCTGTCTGTCTGTGTGTGTGTGTGTTGCGTCTGTCTGTCTGTCTGTGTGTGTGTGTATTTGCAGGGCTCAACAGTAATGGTTTCCCAGTTGCCCTTGGCAACCAGATTGAGTCAGTTGTCCCCTTTGGCAACCACCTGTTAAATATTTGTGTTTTTTTAATATATAAAACAAATCTAAACTTTCAAAACTGGAAAATCTTATTTCAAAAGACGCCAGTATTTTATTTGGAAGTCTCTTTAAAGTTTAAACTCTACGTTCTTTCTCAACACAACATTTCAGCTGTTGTGCGACCGCTTTCCACAAGCTTGTTTACCGTGAAAAGATCCAGGCAACGCCACTTCCTGTTCACGTTAACGGTGCATGTTAAAATCTGTTTCAGTGCCTCATTACGGTGCCTCCTAAATATCTGCGCTGCTCTCTGATGCTCCGAAACAGACGTTAGAGGGAACAGAAGCATCGCTGCATGTCAACACGTTACACTTGGCAGCGAGTAACGTTAGCCTAGCGTTAGCTACAGTAATAACTGGATTAAACACGGTTAAAACGCTGACAGTTAAACGATGTAAAGTGTGTCTGTATGTCCCTGTAGAGGATTCCTACAGCGGGACGTCCAGCAGTCTGCTGCTAAAGCTATGAGCTGAAAGACACAAACTAGCTCGATGGTCACGGCTGTTGTCATAGAAACCAAACAGACGGGAATAAATGTTGCGTTTACTTAAAACTGGTAAACCTCGTGGCTGAACTCAGAAAACTTAACTGCTAACAGTGTTAAGTGTAAACTGTAAATGTGACGTACAGATGGCATTTTCAGATGTTTGAATCTTATTTTCTTACTTTTAAAATTTGAGATGACTCTAAAAACTTAATTTGAACCAGTTTTAATGTCATCAGTTGTGAAGGGGATTTCACCTGATAAATATCAGCCTGATGTCTGCAGTTTAGTGTCACCATAGTCTCTTATAGCCAGACCTTCCTCCACAGCGCCTTGGAGGAAGGTCTGGCTAGTCCACGCAGCATTACTGGATGGGAGAAAAACGTGCTCTGGTTTATTGGCATTTCTTTAAACCAATCACAATCATCTTGGGCGGGGCTAAGCTCCAGATGGAGCCACGGTGCCTCTACTAAATAGTCTCTGGAAGGAACTGGTTTTGGTGGAACATGTGTACGTTCAAAAGTAGTTTTAGTCGTGCAACAGAAAACACCGATTGGACAGATAGTCTAGCTAGCTGTCTGGATTTACCCTGCAGAGATCTGAGGAGCAGTTAACCATAGTCCTCACAAATCAGCCGGAGGTTAGAACGCCAACACGGAGACAGAGGAAGGGGACGGACATCCGGTCGAAATAAAGGACATGAGGCAGAATTTTCCGGCAGCATTCCCTGGAAGTAGAAGGTCGAGGATATAGACTAGCTATATATACCAGACTAGTCAGAGACCAATACACCTTTAATTATTTTATTTTAGTTGATTTATTAGGGCCCGAGCACCGACAGCTTCGGTAGGTAAAGGCTGATTATTTCCACAAACAAACTGTTGTAGTCTTTGGCTGAAAGGTGTGGAGTGGAAGTTAATGTTAATGAGAGCGTGGGAGAGAGGGAGAGAGGGAGAGAGGGGGAGAGGGAGAGGGAGAGGGAGAGAGGTGGGAGAGAGGGAGAGAGACAGAGAGAGTGAGAGAGAGATATGTACGCATCATATTCTAGCATTGTAGATGTAGATGTAGTGGTAGTAATTGATCTTCATGGTAAATTTCCTGAGTAACATTAGGCTGTCTTCTGCTCACTTTTAAGGCAAAGAGTACAACTGTTCATTTGTGTGGTCAGTAAATATATTTTTAGGCTGCTTACTCGTTCAGTGGTTAGTAAATATATTTTTAGCCTGCTTACTCATTCAGTGGTCAATAAATATATTTTAGGCTGCTTACTCATTCAGTGGTCAGTAAATATATTTTAGGCTGCTTACTCATTCAGTGGTCAGTAAATATATTTTAGGCTGCTTACTCATTCAGTGGTCAGTAAATATATTTTTAGCCTGCTTACTCATTCAGTGGTCAATAAATATATTTTAGGCTGCTTACTCATTCAGTGGTCAGTAAATATATTTTTAGCCTGCTTACTCATTCAGTGGTCAGTAAATATATTTTAGGCTGCTTACTCATTCAGTGGTCAGTAAATATATTTTTAGCCTGCTTACTCATTCAGTGGTCAGTAAATATATTTTAGGCTGCTTACTCATTCAGTGGTCAGTAAATATATTTTTAGCCTGCTTACTCATTCAGTGGTCAATAAATATATTTTAGGCTGCTTACTCATTCAGTGGTCAGTAAATATATTTTTAGCCTGCTTACTCAGTCAGTGGTCAATAAATATATTTTAGGCTGCTTACTCATTCAGTGGTCAATAAATATATTTTAGGCTGCTTACTCATTCAGTGGTCAGTAAATATATTTTTAGCCTGCTTACTCATTCAGTGGTCAATAAATATATTTTAGCCTGCTTACTCATTCAGTGGTCAATAAATATATTTTAGCCTGCTTACTCATTCAGTGGTCAATAAATATATTTTAGGCTGCTTACTCATTCAGTGGTCAGTAAATATATTTTAGGCTGCTTACTCATTCAGTGGTCAGTAAATATATTTTTAGCCTGCTTACTCATTCAGTGGTCAGTAAATATATTTTTAGCCTGCTTACTCATTCAGTGGTCAATAAATATATTTTAGGCTGCTTACTCATTCAGTGGTCAGTAAATATATTTTTAGCCTGCTTACTCATTCAGTGGTCAATAAATATATTTTAGCCTGCTTACTCATTCAGTGGTCAATAAATATATTTTAGGCTGCTTACTCATTCAGTGGTCAGTAAATATATTTTTAGCCTGCTTACTCATTCAGTGGTCAGTAAATATATTTTAGGCTGCTTACTCATTCAGTGGTCAGTAAATATATTTTTAGCCTGCTTACTCAGTCAGTGGTCAATAAATATATTTTAGCCTGCTTACTCATTCAGTGGTCAGTAAATATATTTTTAGCCTGCTTACTCATTCAGTGGTCAATAAATATATTTTAGGCTGCTTACTCATTCAGTGGTCAGTAAATATATTTTAGGCTGCTTACTCATTCAGTGGTCAGTAAATATATTTTTAGCCTGCTTACTCATTCAGTGGTCAATAAATATATTTTAGGCTGCTTACTCATTCAGTGGTCAATAAATATATTTTAGGCTGCTTACTCATTCAGTGGTCAGTAAATATATTTTTAGCCTGCTTACTCATTCAGTGGTCAGTAAATATATTTTAGGCTGCTTACTCATTCAGTGGTCAGTAAATATATTTTTAGCCTGCTTACTCATTCAGTGGTCAGTAAATATATTTTAGGCTGCTTACTCATTCAGTGGTCAGTAAATATATTTTAGGCTGCTTACTCATTCAGTGGTCAGTAAATATATTTTAGGCTGCTTACTCATTCAGTGGTCAGTAAATATATTTTAGGCTGCTTACTCATTCAGTGGTCAATAAATATATTTTAGGCTGCTTACTCATTCAGTGGTCAGTAAATATATTTTTAGCCTGCTTACTCATTCAGTGGTCAATAAATATATTTTAGGCTGCTTACTCATTCAGTGGTCAATAAATATATTTTAGCCTGCTTACTCATTCAGTGGTCAGTAAATATTTTTAGCCTGCTTACTCATTCAGTGGTCAATAAATATATTTTAGCCTGCTTACTCATTCAGTGGTCAATAAATATATTTTAGGCTGCTTACTCATTCAGTGGTCAATAAATATATTTTAGCCTGCTTACTCATTCAGTGGTCAATAAATATATTTTAAGCTGCTTACTCATTCAGTGGTCAGTAAATATATTTTTAGCCTGCTTACTCAGTCAGTGGTCAATAAATATATTTTAGGCTGCTTACTCATTCAGTGGTCAATAAATATATTTTTAGGCTGCTTACTCATTCAGTGGTCAGTAAATATATTTTTAGGCTGCTTATGCATCAGTCGGTCTGAGATCGTCTGCCACGCTTTCTCTCTGTTTCATTACAGCTTTTTACAAATAATATCTTTCATGTTAACATACTTCATAAGAAGCTGCTGCTCACTCTGTGTAAAGATGAACAACACTGTTGGGAATTAGTAAGGCTACAGATTCAATTATTGGCAATTTATCAAAGATGTTTTATCAATATTAATAAAGTTATGAATATGTGTATTAATAACTTTACCAAATTGACACCACCCTGGAATCAGGGACCAATAACTGAACTGTGAAACAGTCTCATAGGTGGTGTTACCTTTAAAATACAGGTCTGAATTAATTGATTAATTTATCTCATATTTATAAAGTGAACAGGAAGGGTGAAACTAGAGCCCTGACCTGTTCAACCAGCTGTTACTACAACATATACACAAATAATCACTAACTATAGTTCTTCAATCAATAAACCTATTGACTTGTTACAACTACAACTAAGGCAAAAGCATGCAAACATGTGTGTGTGTGTGTGTGTGTGTGTCTGTGTGTGTGTGTGTGTGTGTGTGTGAGTGTGTGTGTGTGTGTGTGAGTGAGTGAGAGAGGTGACGAGACCACGTGGGTATCTAAGCCTCGTGAGATCAAGATGGAGGATGAAACACCGCGAGATGTGAGGCTCTTTGTAGATTTTAGAGCAAGGAGCAAAATGGCTACTGGAGGAGATGAACAAACAGGCTATTAACCCCAAGATGGAGGGTAGAGAAACTGGGTTGCAGCACCACGTGACTATGGGGGGTAGCTGATCTGTGTGTGTGTGTGTGTGTGTGTGTGTGTGTGTTAGGTTAGTGTGTAAAAGAGAAAGCAAAGCCCACTTTAGAGAAAGAAAAGTCTCTTGGGATCTTGATTTGGGAGGAGATGATAAGTACCAATGGTCTGGTTGACTCAGGACTAGGGCTGAACGATTTTTGAAAATAATCTAATTGCGATTTTTTCCCCAAATATTGCGATTGCGATTCGATATTCCATTATTTTTTTAAGCTCTTTGTCTTCTGTATTATTCAACAAAGACAAACAATAAATCATTGTATAGTATGAACAACACACAATTACACACTAGACAGTTAAATAAGTAAAAACACATACATTCATATATATATATATATATATATATATATATATATATATATATATATATATATATACATATATATGCATACACACATATACATACACACATATACATACACACACACACACACACATATATACACATATATTTTTTTACAGTGCACAGAGAGGAGCTGCCTCCAGCCCCTCCCCCTCGTGAAGTTGCGTGTCAACACTGCACTTGCTCAGAGAGGCTATCGTTATGTTAGTTGCTGTGGTCTTGCCGTGGGATTAACTGTACTAATAAAACCGTTGAAACACCGCGGCCACGCTGCTGTGAAAGCTCCCCGAACCGTCATTCATCAGTCTGATTGTTACCCCTCTCAGTGGCAGCTCCTCCACCCATATCTTTATAACGGAGCTAACCGCTAACCGGAGCTAACCGCTAATCAGAGCTAGCTCGTTGCCAACCGAGCCTTCAGTAACTTCTGCGTGCCTGTATCCATTAACTGCATGTATGGACTCGAGCCCGAACAAAACCCTTCATTTTATTAAAATGGCTGTAAAAGTTTTAAACTTCAACTCAGAATTGTTTGAATGACAGAGATCAGGTCAAGGTACAGTGTAGCGTTAGCGTGCTAAGTTGATGCTTTCTCTGCGTAGTGCAGACTGATTTGCTCTCGCGAGTCATCAAATCGAGACCAAATCGCAGCCTTTGCGATTAGGAAATCGCGTTTTAACATATCGCGATATTATCGCAAATGCAATTAATCGTTCAGCCCTACTCAGGACTCTGACCTAACTGAGACCAGAGGAGAACAGCTGATCTCTGACAGACCACAGCTCTCACATCTGAAGAAAGATAAACATCTATTTATAATCCAATCAGATGTGTTGATGTTTTAAATGTGTAGCTCAACATTACTACGTCCTAATCAATGATCTTTCCCTAAAAGGAGTATTGTTTAAAATGAGTTATTAGTTCTATGTGCAGAGCAGTTTTAATATTAACCCTTGTGTTGTCTTCCCGTCAACCATGAAAAAAACACTTTTGTTGTCTCAATGTTTCAGTCACTGTTACATAAAGTTTAGTATTTTACATTTTAGTGTTTTTAGTCACTTCTTTTAACATTTTAATCACTTTTGACTTATGACTTTTTTCCACTTTTTCCCAATGTTTTTGTCACTTTTTCAATGTGTTGGGTGCTTATTTTCGACGGTTTTGACGCTTCATTTGTGGTTTTTATCGTTTTTTTCATAATTTGTTTGTTGTTTCTTTTTTAACGTTTTGCCATTTTTTTTTTTTACATTGTGTAAGAATTTCTCCCATCTAGCGTTGAGATCATATATCGCAATCAACTCTCTCTCGCCACGCAGATCAAAGTACATATTGCAGCTACGGTAGCCTTCACGCTTCAAAAAGCGAGAGTGTACCAAAGGCCGTTGTGGAGGTGTGGGGGGAGAGAGAGTGTGGAGGTGGGGGGAGAGAGAGTGTGGAGGTGTGGGGGGAGAGAGGTGTGGGGAGAGAGAGATGTGGAGGTGTGGGGGAGAGAGAGTGTGGGGGGAGAGAGAGTGGAGGTGTGGGAGAGAGAGTGTGGAGGTGTGGGGGGAGAGAGAGAGTGGGGGAGAGAGAGTGTGGAGGTGTGGGGGGCGAGAGAGAGTGTGGAGGTTTGGGGAGAGAGAGTGTGGGGAGAGAGAGTTGGAGGTGTGGGGGAGAGAGAGTGGAGGTGTGGGGGGGAGAGAGAGTGTGGAGGTGTGGGGGAGAGAGAGGAGTGTGGGGGGAGAGAGAGTGGAGGTGTGGGGGAGAGGGGGAGGTGTGGGGGAGAGAGAGTGTGGGGGGAGGTGGGGGGGAGAGAGAGTGGAGGTGTGGGGAGAGAGAGGGGAGGAGGTGGGGGAGAGAGAGTGGGAGGAGGTGTGGGGGAGAGAGAGTGTGGAGGTGTGGGGAGAGAGAGGGAGGAGGTGTGGGGGAGAGAGTGTGGGAGGTGGGGAGAGAGAGAGTGTGGAGGTGTGGGGGGAGAGAGAGTGTGGAGGTGTGGGGGGAGAGAGAGAGTGTGGAGGTGTGGGGAGAGAGAGAGTGTGGAGGTGTGGGGAGAGAGAGAGTGTGGAGGTGTGGGGGAAAGAGGTGTGGAGGTGAGAAAGAGAGAGTGTGGAGGTGTGGGGAGAGAGAGAGAGTGTGGAGGTGTGGGGAGAGAGTGTGGGGTGTGGGGAGAGAGTGTGGGGAGGAGGTGGGGTCAGGTGAGCAGCAGGGGGGACTGATTGTCCCACCTGTAGCCAGTTGTTAATCGAGCATCCCCTTTTAAAGCACTAAAAGACGGGAGCGGGGTTTAGCCGACACTGAGAAGTGAAGCCGCTGACACTGAGAGGAAAAGGACTGTCATGGTGAGAGAGACTGAACAGGGGGAGTTTGGACATTCTCCACTGAGAGCCTTGTTGTTGTTGTTGGTGACAGATCAGACTGAAGAGACTTCAAACATCTGCATTTGGAAACATGCTTCAATCTCTGTGCTCCTTTAACGTGTGTGTGTGTGTGTGTGTGTGTGTGTGTGTGTGTGTGTGTGTGTGTGTGTGTGTGTGTGTGTGTGTGTGTGTGTGTGTGTGTGTGTGTGTGTGTGTGTGTGTGTGTGTGTGTGTGTGTGTGTGTGTGTGTGACACGAGAGTAAGAGTGTCCACTCCAGTCTCCACGTTGTAACAGCCTTCACTTTACCCACAGTAGAAACCACAGAAGAAGACACTGGGGCTTAAGAAGCTTGGTGTTCTTCACACTTACCAACAGGTTGGACAAAGTAGATTTTGTAACTTAATCAATAGTTCTTTTATTACACCCATCCTTAATGTGGCATATACAATGTATTATTTTAATGAGAATTTGTATTTTTTTTATTTGTTCTATTTTTCATTAGTGCTGTTGGAGCAAACCAAACTAAACTTTCTCCTCTATCATTTAAAACATCTGTAACTGTAGTAAACATGTCCCCTTGTTTTTTATTTTAATTATTTTTCCATCCCTCTCTTCTTCATTCTTTGTTTTCTCTACTCATTTAATTCTTCCTTTCTTCCTTTTATAAACTATGTTTTGTTTTTTATATTCTATATATTTTGTTGATCTTTTTTAAGGAACCCAACATGTTGAGGGTTTTCTGGGTTTCTTTAGCAAGACATTTTTTATTTACTGTTTGGTGCATTTATTTTTGCAATCATAGTATTGTAAATCAGAATATGACTTATCTACATAATGTGCAGCCCTATTTCTTTTTTTTAAATTTGGACTGCGTTTCACATGTAAAAACAATTTTAAATATTGATTTAATTTTGCATCACATTGAAGAATAAATCTTAAAGTTTTCTGACAAACACTGATCCAGTTTGAGTCCAGACTACATCTGGAGACAAACTGTTCAGACTGACAAACTGAAAACTAACAAAGAGTTGTTGTGATTTGTACTCAGACAAACACAGAAAACAAGTGAACCGATAGAAATTTAAAACTTCTGTTATGGATTTAATTTTAATAGATTTATACTGTACAAGAGCAAAATAGATGAACTGACCTCAGAGTCTCCAGTCTACAGTTTGGACTCTCCAATCCAGTACACAGCTGCTTCACTCCTGAATCCTTCATTTTGTAGTTTCTAGTCAGGTCCAGCTCTTTCAGATGGGAGGGGTTGGACTTCAGAGCTGAGGCCAGAGAAGCACAGCTGATCTCTGACAAACTGCAGTACTCCAATCTGAATAAAAAACAGATGTGTTGATGTTTTAAATGTGTAGCTCAACATTACTATGTCCTAATCAATGATCATTCCCCTAAAATTAGTATTGTTTAAAATTAGTTGTTAGTTCTATGTGCAGTTCAGTTTCAATATTAATGCTATCATTTTTTGCTTTCTTTCCACATATATTAAAAAAAAGTTTATTGTATTAAGCCAAAATACCCCTGCAACCAAAATCCCCTACTTCACCATTAACCATCAAGCCTCTAAACCTGTATGGAAATGAACACCTCTAATGAAATGTTAAATTAGTTAACGATCATACGACACAACACCGTCTCTCTCTCTCTCTCTCTCTCTCTCTCTCTCTCGTTTCTCTCTCTCTCTCTCTCTCTCTCTCTTTTTTCTCTCTCTCTCTCTCTCTCTCTCTCAAATTCAAAGAGGCTTTATTAGCATGACCATATTGACATACAGTACAGTATTACAGTATTGCTAATGAACATAAACAGAGAAACATGTTACACATTTACATCCAGTTGTACAGTAAGATGCAAACAATAAAACATTAAGTTAACATTTGTATAAAAGCAACAATCATGTCAACATAATGTAACAATATGAACAAAACTGATGGATATCAGCAACAACATGAAAACAAGAATATTACAGTTGTGTGTGTCTGTGTGGTGTGTGTGTGTGTGTCTCTATGTGTGTGTATGTGTGTGTGTGTGTCTCTATGTGTGTGTGTGTGTCTGTTTGTGGGTGTGTGTGTCTCTGTTTGTGTGTGTGTGTCTCGTATTGTTTGTGTGTGTGTGTCTATATGTGTGTGTGTGTGTGTGTGTGTGTGTGTGTGTGTATGTGTGTATATGTGTATATGTGTGTCTGTGTGTGTGTGTTTGTGTGTGTCTCTATGTGTGTGTGTGTGTATGTCTGTGTGTGTGTGTGTCTATATGTGTGTGTGTGTGTTTATGTCTCTGTGTGTGTGTGTGTGTGTCTATATGTGTGTGTGTATGTGTGTGTGTCTATATGTATATGTGTGTGTGTTTGTGTGTGTGTGTCTCTATGTGTGTGTGTCTATATGTATGTGTGTTTTTGTCTATGTGTGTGTGTGTGTGTGTCTGTCTGTCTGTGTGTGTGTGTGTGTGTGTTTGTGTGTGTGTGTGTGTTTCTCTGTCTCTGTGTGTGTTTGTGTGTGTGTGTGTGTCTGTGTGTGTGTGTGTCTGTCATTTATGTGTGTGTGGTGTGTGTGTCTGTCATCTATGTGTGTGTGTCTGTCGTCTGTGTCTGTGCCTGTGTCCCTATGTGTGTACACATAGTATTGCCTGCTGGCTTCTGCTCTCTGCTGTTGTTGTTGCTGCTGTAAGACGAGTGCTTAGGGCCGGCTACAAATTACAACACCAAAAAGAGATGCAACAAAAATATTTTTTAATTTAACTTTTTTTTTGAAGTAAGTGCTGTAGTATAAGTAGCAGGAGACAAGTAATAACTGAGGTAATTTTGGAGACATTACCTTATTTAATCATTAAATTAATAAATATTTTTGTTGTATCTCTTTCGGGTGTAGTAATTTGTAGACAGTCCTAACACTCGCCAACTGCAGCAGCAGAGAGCAGAAGCCAGCAGGCAAGTGTTATTTAAATGAACTCTGGTGTACTTACAAACTTACCAATCCATCGTTTATGAGTACATAACCTATTTGGACACTAGTGTAGAAGTTTGGTATATTTTGGGGCATTATGTAGTGGGTCATTTACAAGATACAAACGTGGGTCCATTAGCCTCGGCGCTAAGCTATTCAGCTGATAACTGCTCATACGCTTAACTCTCCCAATGTTGACCCAGGTGAAAAAAGGTTTGGGTAAGCCGGTCGAGGTCATGGTGCAAAGGACCCCTAGGG